>NC_051223.1:27872615-28150115 GCF_015220715.1 Pygocentrus nattereri | reverse complement strand
CAGGGTGAGGGCATTGTTGCAAATCCTCTTAATGAATCATGGCAACATCTTTTCAAATGCAACTCACTATTTATGTAACGTTCACCAAATCTCAACAAAAGGACAAATTCCAAGAATTGTGTAACGAGACAAAATTCACAATACAGGACGTTTTACAAAACATGACTAAAAAAAACTGAAACGCCAAACATTTATCTTTTTTTTTTTTTTTTTTTTTGGTTTAAGCCCAATTACCAACATAATCCACACTGCCTGATGAAAGCTATTAATGTGTCATTTTCTGAGAAGAAACCAATTTAAAATACAGATCAGGTGTAAAGTATTTCAAGCGCAACACTGGAACTCTTTACATTCATAGTTGTCCCTTTTAGGAATATCACAGGGTGATTTCTAATAGAACAGTTCAATTTTGTCAGTATGTCTGATATGACAAATATTCTAAAACCTCACCATAATGGATTCACATGTGGTCTCCTAACTCCCATGATGAAAATAATCAACATTAATACGCGTATCGTAACACCCCTACTGATAACTCACTGTAGTTAAGTCACAAAGAACTTAACTGTTACAACTTTAGGGGGTTATTGGATATAAAGTATTGTTTTGTATCCTAGAATCCATTTGACTGCAAAAGATTTTACTTGCAAGAGGGCAGCAAAAATGGAGTGTACACAGAACATTTATGTCTTTCATTTTCACACCTCCTGACTAGTGTAATTAAAGCTCCAACATTCAGTGTAGTTACCATGCCCTCTTGTGTCTCAATATTGGCACAGCAGTCTCAGGCCCTCAATAACAACAGACCCTACAGTAGGCTAATAACAAACAAACAAAACTTTCCTAACAATATTAATAGAGAAAGGAATTCCAATCAAGTGCAAAAGTCAGCTATTACTGACATCATCTTGTCCTGGCAGCAAAGTCGATTTCTGAACTGAACAGAATGATTTTTACAAATAAGGCAACCATGGTATTCAACATCAACCTTTAGCAATCCTTTATTGATGATAACAGATCAAATTCACCGTTTGCTAATGAAACATCACAACATCATACTGGGGGCTATCATTACATGGATTAGAGAGGGTCAGAAAGAAAGAGGGAGTGAAGGAAAAAAGAGAGAGAGAGAACACAGAGAGAGAGAGAGAGAGAGAGAGAGAGAGAGAGAGAGAGAGAGAGAGAGAGAGAGAGAGAGAGAGAGAGAGAGAGAACAGAGAGAGAGAGAGAGAGAGAGAACAGAGAGAGAGAGAGAGAGAACAGAGAGAGAGAGAGAGAACAGAGAGAGAGAGAGAGAGAACAGAGAACAGAGAGAGAGAGAGAGAACAGAGAGAGAGAGAGAGAACAGAGAGAGAGAGAGAGAGAACAGAGAGAGAGAGAGAGAGAACAGAGAGAGAGAGAGAGAGACAGAGAGAGAGAGAGAACAGAGAGAGAGAGAGAGAACAGAGAGAGAGAGAGAGAGAGAGAGAGAGAGAGAGAGAGAGAGAGAGAGAGAGAGAGAGAGAGAGAGAGAGAGAGAGAGAGAGAGAGAGAGAGAGAGAGAGAGAACAGAGAGAGAGAACAGAGAGAGAGAGAGAGAACAGAGAGAGAGAACAGAGAGAGAGAGAGAACACAGAGAGAGAGAGAGAGAGAACAGAGAGAGAGAGAGAGAGAGAGAGAGAGAGAGAGAGAGAGAGAGAGAGAGAGAGAGAGAGAGAGAGAGAGAGAGAGAGAGAGAGAGAGAGCGCAAGAGAAATACAGAAAGACAGAGAGCCCTCCATCAAAATTCTCAAAAACAGATTGATTCAGCAGTCTCCCTTCCAGCTCCCTCCTCCCTCTCACACAGCACATCCATAAAGCCAAATATTCTGAATAAATAAAATCTGTCACAATAATCATTCTATTCATCAATAATTGTAGATATACAAAAGAGTGGGTGCTTGTTCCTTGGCACCCACAGCACAAAATATATATCTTTAACATTTCAATTGGAAATCATTTAGTAAATTTAACTCCTATCCATCATAAAATTAAGCTTTCCAGCATATGGCTACAAGTTTGTGTGTGTACCAGCGGGAAAAGAAACTGCAAAAATATATATACATACATAAAACAATTATCTCATTAAATTCAATTAACACTCATTTTAAAGCTACACACCAGATCAGGTGGTCAATGAAGCAGGAAAAAAAGGACCCTGGGGATGTTTGGCCTCCAATAGCAATAAGTGTTCCTGCAGATTAAAGGGGGAGTGGGGGTGGGAAAGATGGGAGTTAAAAGTATGTGTGTAAATGAGCACATCTGAAGTAATATGACAGTTTTGTCTATACAGCATGAATATGAGAATGTGGAAAAACAAAGAAACAGACATGAGGGTGTGAGAAACACATCCTCATTCAGCGCTTGAATATATACAAACATGTACTTACATATGTATGTATAAACTGTATGAATGAGTGTGTAAACAAGGGTTACATTCATCCACAGCTAGCTGTCCTGTAAGCATATCTTTACTGCAATGGATCTTCCACTGATTCTCACAGGCACAGTTAAAAATTTGAAATCAACTACTATAAATACTTCCCCTCAAGGGTGAGTGAAGAGGGGGAGATTTAAAAAAAAAAAGAATTCAAGTACCTATCAAACAAAAGGGAAACAGAGTGTACTCCCCCACTCTTTCATGTCTTTGCTGACAGATCAGGACATATATATGTATATACATATTTCTGCAGTTTTGCTTTAGAAATACTCTAACAACCTTTACTTTCTCAAATATTTATTTAAAGTCATGCTTTCTGTAATCAAAATTGACTGCAAAACACCACCAATTACACCATATGATCATTAAAAAAGCTTTAATTTAAGAAAAAAAAGCTTTGAATGATTTCTTTTAAAGTCCTTTAAAAGTAAAAAAAAATTAAGTTAAAATATTTGTTTTATATGTTATACTTTTGTTAGAGGAAAAACAAAAGAGCAGAAGGCAAGTTGATGGAAAAACCACAGTGAGGAGAGCTAGGAAAAAGAGCGAAAAAAGAAAGAAGGAGGAGGAGCAAAGATAGATAAAGGATGCAGAGGCTTTAAAGGAGACATTTTTAACCCAGTTCTTCAGGATCTCCAACCGTTCCCCAATCTTATTCTATTCCCAAAAATAACTAAAAATAATAATAATAATAATAATAATAATAACAATAATTTGCTTGAGTTATTTAAGTCAGCAGAACATTAGTATCTCAGTTTCCAACAGAAGAAAATGAGAACTTGGTTGAGTCCTCAAGAACTGGATCTAGAATCTCTGTGCTGTAGTGAATGCCTCAGGAAGTGGAGGTCAGCCTCCAAAACCCCAAAGCTCACCATAGTGACATTCCCTACAGCAGTTCTCTTTCATCTCAAACTGCTAGGTGAACATGTCCTATTTTCCTCTTGTTCTAATGAGTGCTCTATTTTTTTCTTGTTTGTTTTACAGCAAGCACCAAAAAGAAGTATCTGAAACAGTAAGCATAACCCCAAACAGAACTTAAAAAAAGGATACATAAGAATTCACAAGCAGCAGGACAAGGAACGTGAGAGATTGAGAAGAGTGTAAATGCAGGATTTCAGTAGAGTTGTGGTGTTCGGTGGCAGGTAGAGCTGAACATGGCAAACACCGATAGGCAACACCTATCAGCCATGTCTCTGGGAAGCTGCACATGCTTGGACAGGGGATGAGAGCCACATCTGAGATACAGGTGAGGAGGTGCAAGGTAAGCTCCACATGCTAGAGCACCCTGCTAGAACAGAAGTCCAAACATTTCCGCTCTCCCCATCAGAGCACACACTGGCCATCTGTCCATCTGCAAAGTCCAGGGTCCTCTCCTACAGCTCAGCAACATGCCAAAAATCCTCAAACATTCTTATCATCACTCTCAGGTAACTTATAGTGCGGAGGGGAAACAAATGTTCAGTCTCGTCATCGCTCTCAGTTAGTGGAGAGGGGAAATGGGGGGGGGGGGGGTTGAAAATTATTTCTCTCTATACCAAACAAATGATGCAGTTCTAAAAATCTTGCAATTTCTGTAGATTCCTCATCTTCAAAAGAGGTGTATGTTGCATTGTGTTTACTTTCCAGACTCTTAACATCTCCTATGAATTTCTCAGAATCAAAACCAAAAAGTGTTAGTAAGGATTTTCTTCTGTGTGAACTGCAGACATTCTCAGATGGAGACTGTAGGCTTCAGTGTCTCTGGTTACCATGGGTCATCTAGGTCACCTCCATTCTATGACAGGGAGAAAAAACAAGAGAGGGATAGAAATGAGCAATCTAAGGGGGCAAAAGAAAAAAAGGAGGAGAAAGACTAGTGAGAACCAAGGAGACTGCAGAGAGAGGCAAAGCATGCCCAACATCCATATAATAAATAAATAAATAAATAAATAAATAAATAAATAAATAAATAAATAAATATAAAAAAATATATATAATATATATATATATATATATATATATATAAAAAACATTTATCTGATTCAAAGGAGAAATTACACAATGGGTATATATGTAAAAGTAGTGATGATTCTGGGAACAAAAGAAGCAAATGACTTATAAAGGCAGCCTTTTATTAACCTTAGGTGCTCCACAGACCACCGATGAGGATGAAAACCACAAATCTCATAGAGGACTTAAAAATAACTAAAAATGAGGGGACAAAGGAAAAAACTGGAGGAGCATACTTTCAACACAAACTAGTACCACACAAGGAAATGCAGAGCCTGCTACAACTTTAGAGGCAGAAACAAAGTTTAACAGCAGTGATATCATTATGGTTATACCATATAATACCAAACAGTTTAGTCTTAACAATAAAGGATTTGTAAAGGCAATGGGTAACCACTATGCCACTGCAGTAAGGCAGGATAAAAGCAAGTTCTTATGTTCCACTTATATTGTAACTGAGAATAAAAAGCACAAAACTGTCCAACATAGACCTTACCTATACTTACCCGAAGAGATTACACAGCAAAATCTATTAGATGTACACATATCAGTGCAAAGCCACACATTTAAGTGTTGTTGACAGTGGCAGATGTTTATACACTTCTTTTGCATTAGCAGGCGACATACCCATCAAAATGACGATGAACTGACTACATACAATATTATGAGAGCCTGTCTGTGAGCTTTTGCCATCTGACAAATGGAAATGTTTTAGTTGATGAAGCAGGCCAAATTAAATTATACAGTAATGACAAGCAACAGCATACACAACAGATGAACTGTTCAATAAGATTTATTTGGTCAAAACAACACAAAAAAGCAAAATCCAACACACTGTTCAGGATATAAAGTCTTGTCAAGGCCCCAACCCAAACCCGGAAAATAACGGTACTGACTACTGAATACTCAAGAAGAAATGATTACTAGAACAAAGAAAATCAAACTCTAAACAATACCGATCCCATAGTCTTCCCAAAAATCAGTAGGGCAATAAACACAATTTTAATTAAATTTTTAATATCTTTACATATGCAGTTATGCTCATAGTTTAGAAGCAATACAGAACGCTTTATCTAATTAATGCAAGATCAAATCAAGTCTGTATAAAGCACAAATTATTTTCACATTCCTTTTAACATGGGGTAACTGAAGAGGGATTAAGAGAAAAAAAAAAAAAAAAAAAAAAAAAAAAAAAAAAAACACACATAAGCATCAGTATCTTTGGGCATGACACTTAACCAGTGTGGAAAGGATTAGAAACTATCCAATTCACAGGCTGATAAGTGTTTCTGTGCAAACTTTGCAAAATACAGACAACTACAAGCTATCATGTACCAGTGGTCTGTCAGCTAACCTGAGAATGGGGATGAAAGATTTATACAGATTTAAACAACCTTCCATAAGTGAACCTGAGCACAGGAATATGACAAAAAGGTGTGTGGGGGGGCTGTAGGAAGAAATGGCCACATGTGAGTAAATAGGGAAATGACAAGACTTTAATTTAATGTTATTTAGTATTTAAGTGCTGTTGCATTGACATTTTTGTGCTTTTTAGTGGCAATTGCCTAGTACCCCCCCACTCACCCCAGAACACTCAAAAAGGAGACAGCAAACATGAGACTTAAATTGTACAGTTTATACATATTTATCATATACAGTCTATGATCGGTTTATTATACAGAAATACAGATTTGTATCCATTAATTCAATCAGAGATACTGTTAAGAGAAATAGTCTTAGATAGTATCGACAGGCGTCTCATATTTCTGCCTTCATGTCTCTCACACACATTTTCAGCACTACAAAAGTGCTAAACATGACACACACACCCTAAAACCAATCAAAAGACAATCCAAAACGCAAAGTTCACATGCACTGCATGGCAAGCAGCATGTGCTAGTATGCACAAAAGCAAGTATTCAGTGATTTCCCTGGCAAGCCCCAGATTGTCTGTTCCATTAACAATGTAATTCCCTTTTTACACATTATCTATTTACATGGGGTAAATACTGGAATACCACCCTCAAAAGTGGTTGGGACATTTCTGCACCCTTATCAGAAGCAGCCACATGTACCAAGCATCCACATGTACCAAGCTACTCCATGTCACCACTGAAATTCTACATTCAAATATGCTCTGATATATAACCAAATAAAGACTCCATAAGGTCTAGATCAGGTCAATGTTAAGTGCTGCAACTCATAAGTGCTGATTACAGACAGTGCTGGGATACGCCAAAGATGACATCATTTACAGTTACAGAGCAGGTTTTAAGCTATGAGAATAAGCTGAGTTAAATTTGTTTCAAAGAGTTTGACCCTTTTGTGGTTTAATTAAGACCAGATCTAGGCCAGCATCAAAGTAACTTGTTCTCATTTACCAATACTTACATATACTTACTAAAACAATTAACCAAAAACCTGCACCGAAACTGTTCACTGGGTTGGGAGGGAGCAGTGCCACAAGACAACTGGGGAGCGAACTAGTGCTCTGAGCCAGGGAGAAGAGAAGAAAGTTGGTGAGCAGGATAAGAGAGGGGTTTGGAGGTTACTGGATTGGACATCAAGGATCATGCAACAGGGGGATCAGAGAGCTCATCAAGTGGTGGTGGCGTAGCTGCCTCGTCGGCTCCCTCCTCAGAGTTGAGGGGCTCAGTGGCAGGGGAAGGTGGGGGCGAGGGAGGATCCTCCTCAGGGTTCGGTCGCGAGGCACCGCCTGGCTCACAGGACAGCCGGTAGGTGGACAGTGCTTGCTCCAGCACGTGGCGATACTCGCCCCGGTGGCTAAGGCGGAACTGGCGCAGCGCCTCCAGCAGATGGGCAGCAGCGCTGCTTTCTTCTTCCTCACTGGCAGCGGCCGCACCTCCTTGGTCGTCCTGGTGCAAGACGCCAGTGTCAGTGGACAGAGCAGCTTAAGAAACTGGACCTGATTAGCACAGGCCGCCTGCCCAAGACCTCACATTGCCCTCATCCTGGCTCATCATTAAGAAAGACTCAGAAAAGGGTGCCGGGACAGAGAGGGCTGCCCCAAATCAGAGAAGCTGACAGCTGATGAATGTGTGAGTGTGAGAAACAGAGTGAGAGTAAGCACCTGAGTAAACACAACATGTGCAGGCATCTGCTTAACAACAAAAAAAAAAAAAAAAGGGAAAAAAAAAAAGACATACTGCAGGCAATGCACGTTCTTTTGTGTTCCAAGATTAATCCAAGTATCTGACTGAAACTTGAACAAATGTATTTGTGCAGCACCTCTCGTCATGGACAAATACAGAATATTTTCAAGCAAGACAAACAAGACAAGAGATCAAATCTCCCATTTTTATAAATTCAACACATACTAATACATACTGAATTCAGGTTCCTATACTGGCTTAAAGGGAACATGTGCTCATCAGGTTCCTTATATCACCTACTCAAGTACTGCCCCAGACCTTATACTGCACAAGAAAAACACACGACAGGCTGTAATGAATTAAAACCCATTAACATGCCTTACTAATGATATCTGACCTTGCAATCTCTGCATTAGTATGTGACCAAGTCTGAATAGCTTACAGGCAAGGGTGTGTACTATAATCTCCTAGTGTTCTTTCAGCATTAATATTTAATAAGAATAATTTAAATGGCAACTCACCCCATCTTCTTCTCTATGTGGGTTAAGCCTGTTGTACACAGCCTCGATTACACTGCGCCTGAGAGTTAAGAAATAAGACACTGAATGAACACAGGAACACAGAATAAGGACAGTCAATGATGTGAAGCACCAGCATGTAATTCCACATTCAAATATACTCACATACAATAAAAACAAATAAACAACAAATAAAGACTCCAGAAGGTCTATATTAGGTCACTGTTAAGTGCTGCAAATCAGGTAAATGCTGATTATAGACATTGCTGGGATACGCCAAGGATGACATAATTTACCACTGAAACAGACACCAACACTACCACGTCAGTGCTGACAATGATCCACCCCTCAAATAATTCCTTCTCTGTGGTGATCCTGACCATTGAAGAATAGGGTGAAAGGGAGATAAAGTGTACAGATGGACTACAGCAACTGGGGAAGTAAAGTGCACCTTTACAGTAAGTGGAGCTGATAAAATGGAAAATGAGTGTAGAAACAATTAATGAACTAATGTAATTAAATGAACTGGCTAGGCCTACATGCAATGTATAGTGGATCACATTCTAATATGCCCCTGTATTTTGAAACTTGATGTGGAAAAAAATTCTTAAGCATGTGCACGCAGAAAAGCTCCTGGAGAAATCTGAGTGAAGTTCTGTAAATGGCCTTGATATAACCTATAAAGCAGGGCTGGACTGGGAACTAAATTTAGCACCCTGAATCTTTGTCTAGACCAGTCCACTACAACCACAGTGACCTTCCCACCATCCACACTGGATTAAGCCTGCTATCAGAGTTGACGCATACATTTGAACAGTAAACACTGTTCCTCTCTACCATATATGAATGTAAACACATTAAATTAATTTTAAATTAATTTAAATTAAAATTAGCCTTCTTTAGCCTCAGTGTACAATGGCTACCTTACCACACCTGCACTTCAGCCATGCGGTTCCTCGCTCTGATATTAAAAAAAATAAAAAATAATGAACTTTTCATTTCTTTGTTTAAGTTCAGTTTTTTCATCATGCTCTCCTCCCCCTTATGTTTTTAGATGTTTCTTCTCCATCTTTCTCTAGTCAGCCTTCATGATTTAACTTTGCCAGCTATCATCAATATGCTTTGTTCTGGGGGCAGCAGCTTTTGCATGATAAACCATGGACCGCAGCATATATACTGGAGCGTACGGATACATGTACTCCAGTATTCGCTCGGCACGTACTGTTTGTCTCTAGTCATTTTATATAGGACTACATTAGAAATGACCATGTATTTCTCTCTTTCTCACCCTCTTAGCCGCCCATCAGGAATTCTATCTAGAGTGGCAGTATCTTGTGCACAATCTTGTTAAAAGTGAGTATGTGATTGAGTGAGTGAATTACAAGCCAGGTCCACTAGGTGCTTCGCATGTAAAAATAGAGCTAGCCGACCATTCCCTGACCAAATTAATTTTGAAAAGTTAACATTTAAGACAATTTTCTTAGTCTGGACACAATTGATATAAGTATGCCTCATATCAAAGTGGACAACTCAGAGAAATGAAATACTGAGAGTGAGTTTTCATACTTGCTAACAAGACCACCTCCTGGTGGTAAATTTGAGATATTCTCAGCAGAGAGGGTACGCATAACATAGGCCAGGTCTGGGATACCTTCCTCCCCTGACTTCTCCATGATCTCTGCAAGTTCAGAAAAACAAGACATACAACAAGAACTGTAAACGGACCATCTTAATTAAATATTTGACACTCCCTAAAATGAAGCACATCTGGATGCAAGCTTTGATTAATCTCTACATCCTTGAAGACACGGCAATTGATAACATCTTTACATAGTGGACAACAAATGTTAGTACACATCACTGTTTCCTTTCTGATGACACCAATATTTGGACAACAAAGTAGAATAGATACTGATGGCATCCATGAGCTTTATAAACAAAATAATCACTTGTAATGTGTGATCGTAGGACATTCTCTTACCCTCAACACGGGACTCTAAGAACTTGTCAAGCTCTGCCTCTTTCTTCACTGCTTCCTCTGATACTTTGGGTGCATTTGGGAAACACACCAGCACAACACTCATGTTGTCACGACTGCCCTGAATAGAAAAAGAGAAGATATGCTTTAAACAAAATAAATAAATAATCTGTTCAGTGTTGCACTTAATATGACTGCTATCGTAAACTTTCATAAATCTGCTCTCTCTTCCATTTGCCAATATTTTAATCCAATCAATGGAAACACTGACATCTTTTTGTGGTATCTACTTGTACTGAGACACTAACTAACCAGAACATGAACTTAAAAGAACCTTTGAGAATGGGGGGGATACTTAAAACATGATAAGAAAACATGTACACAAACTAACGGTTGTTTTAGTAGCCTTCAAATGGTTACTTAAAAGTAGTGATTTTCTAAACAGTGATGGTTCTCTAAGGATCTACAGTTATGCACAGAAATATTTGGACAGTGACACAATCTTCATGATTTGGGTTCTGCATGCCACATTGGATTTCAAATGAAACAACTGAGACACAATTGAAGTGTAGACTTAGGTTTAATTCAAAGGGTTGCACAAATATGTCCTATGAAATGTTTAGGAATTGCAAGGGCTCAAAAGTAATTGGACAAATTAACTTTACAAAGGCAAAGTCTAATCTGGCCTTTCTATTTTTGAGGCTGATTAATGGTTTGCACCTCATGGTGAACGCTCTGTATTTGCTCTCATGAAGTCTTCTCTTTATGGTAGACTTAGATACTGATACTTCCTGGAGAGTTTTCTTAGCTTGGGTGGATGTTGTGAAGGGTTTTTCTTTACCATGGAAAGAAATTCTGCAATCATCCACCACTGTTGTCTTCTGTGGATGTCCATGCCCTTTTGAGTTCCCGAGCTCACCAGTGCACTCCTTTTTTCCCCCAATGTACCAGAATGTACCAAACTGTTGATTTGGCCACTCCTAACATTTCTGCTATCTCTCTGATGGATTTCTTCTTTTTTTCAGCCTAATGATGGTCTGGTACACTTCCATTGAGAACTCCATTGACCGCATGTTGTGGGTTCACAGCAACAGCTTCCTAATGCAAATGCCACACCTGGAATCAACTCCAGACCTTTTACTTGTCTAATTTATGTAACTGATGGATTAATGAGGGAATAGCCCATGAAATAGCTTTTGAGATAACTGTCCAATTACCTCTGGACCCTTTAAAAAGAGGCAGCTACATATTAAAGAGACGTAATTCCTAAACCCTTCCTCCAATTGGGATGTGAATGCCCTCAAATTAAAGCAGAGAGTCTGAACTTTACGATCAAGTTGATTATTACCGGCATTTGGCTGACACTCTTATCCAGAGCGACTTACAATTTGATCATTTTACACAAATGGCCTAACTGCATGTCTTTTGGACTGTGGGAGGAAACCGGAGAACCCGGAGGAAACCCACGCAGACACGGGGAGAACATGCAAACTCCACACAGAGAGGACCCCGGTCGCCCGGCCAGGGAATCGAACCCAGGCCCTCCTTGCTGTGAGGCGACAGCGCTAACCACCACGCCACCGTGCCGATTATACAACTGTATCTTGAATAGGTTTTGGTAAACAGCTAAAATACCAAAACTTGTGTCACTGTCCAAATATTTCTGGGCTCAAATGTACTACAAGGATGCAAAAATACTCCACACAATGTCATGCAATTCAAAATTCATATTTTTAAAGGTGTAGACAAAAAGCTATAGAGCTGACTACAGACATCAAATCTTGACGGTTGTTACTAAAGGCTATCAGGAATGCTGCTTAAGTGGCAAAATACAAAAATAAGTATGAAAGCTGTAAACAAAAATACCAGCATGAAAGCTATAAATGCAAAAAAAAAATAATAATAAAAATAATCCACCCTGAATTACTTTTACCTTGTGTAGACATGTATCCACCACTGAGTTGCAGACTTTCTCTAGGTCATCCCACACCTCCAAACGTGAGCGCACAAACTCACACAGCTCCTCGTTGCTCATAACGTCCCAGATGCCATCACAGGCCAGCACCACAAATTCATCTTCCTCTGGAACTCTTGGGATTTCAAAAACCTCTGGCTCAGGTGACACCAGCTGCTCTGTGGGTCCCTTTCCATCTACACACTTGTAGTCATAGTCTCCCAGGGCCCGTGACACAGCAAGAGAGCCATTAACCCGCTGGATCATTACAGAGCCTCCAGCATTCTGGATACGCTCCTTCTCACGTGGGTTACAGGGCTTGTGGTCCTGCGTGGAGAAGCGCACCTGTCCAGCCCGGGACAGCACTGCCCGCGAGTCTCCGCAGTTGATGAAATAGAGGTGTTCGGGTGACAGCAACACACCTACTGCTGTGGAACCACTGCGGTCCATGCCATTCCGCAGGTCTGAGAAGTTGCGCATGTACTCATCAATCTTCAAGAAGCCTGAACGGATCCCACTTTTCACACCCTCCACAGAATCAGGACCGGGCCTAAAGTCCTCACTGCTGGTGATGATGTGCTCTAGCAGGTGTTTAGAGCAGTAGTTGGCCACACGGGATCCAGCATGGCCATCGTACACAGCAAAAAAGGACCAGTCATCCAGACCATGGGGAAGGCCTACCACAGCTGTGTGTGCATCCTCCATCTCCACCCGCCAGCCCTGCATGCTGCTGAGGCCAAAGCGCAGGCCGTTACCTGCACCGTGGGCATTGTGCTTCTCTGTCTTCGGTTTGTCCAGAAACGCCCCCATGTCTCAGGACACCGTCTGTGCGTGCGAGAGAGAGAGACAAATACAGATTTAAAACAAACTTTAATATATTTAAATTATATTTATAGTTTAAATATTTTTTTTTTCATAACATGAACTCCATTTCAAAGAACAGAATTTGGTAGCCATGATTTATCAGGTGTCTTGTAATCAACGCCAATGACAGGCTACAGTTAGTACGTAAGCTGCCCTGCAGAACAGCTTATATCTATACAGTATGTTTCCTCAGCCACTGAGAATCAAAACCAAAAACATGGCTTAAATGTGCAAAATCATTTCTAACGAATTCTGAACAATTTCATAAACACTTTATTTGCTTTGTGTGTGATCTTCACTACATTAAAAAATTTATTTATTGATTCATTTATTTATTTATTGATTTATTTATTTATTTATTGATTTATTGATTTATTTATTTATTTATTAACGACCAAAACTTCCACTTCAACATAAGCCAGGGTATCACTGTAATAGCAACAAAAATAAAGCATGCATATTTATAGCCATACTTGAGTTTATAAAATGTTAACATTTCTAATTAAAAATAATTACACCTATGAGTTAACAAGGCCAACGATCATGTATAATTTACCATCAATGGCTCAGCTGTAGCAGAATCACAATTGGTGGCAAAAATTCCCAGGAAGTTATGGAGAGTTTTAGAGTCTCACTAACATACACAACACACAAACAATTATAGTATCATGGCTTATTATTATTATTATTTCTACATTGCTCACAAATTGTTATTATACCTGACTACCAAATAAGTCCAGCTATTTCTTCCCTTCACAAGTTTACTTCCCCTACCATACTCAGTATTCAAAGACTGGAGCAGCTTTAAGCTGCTTTGAGCAAACCTCAAGCCCAAGTCCATTACATGCCTCCACAAATAACCACTAAAATGTATTTCCAACTCTAAATAAACCATTAAACAAACTGGACTGTGCGTTAGAAATGCTCAACACCCCATGCCTCGACAGAGTCAGCAAAGTTCTCAACTGATCTAATTAGAGGGGTCACAGGATAGGTTAATATGCCACCAGCCCATCCCACCTGACTCTCTAGATGCTTCACTATATGCACAAGCTAGTCTGCACTGTTGTTCCAGTAAGAGAATCACAGTCAGCAGGACCCAGTTCCAGTGGAAGCTCCAGCATACATGAGATCCTGGTTCATACCAAATATCCATCACCCACGTCCGTAGCCCCCAAATGCAGGGTGAGAATTACACAGGGGCAATGTCTCTACCCAGCCCATGCTGCTGCTCTGTGCTTCACAAACAACAGGCATGGCAGGCATGTGCCCAAAAAAGGTTACTGAGTGCTAGAGCACATGGTCGATGTAGTGGGGGTCGAGGTAGTGGTTGTTCGGCATAGTCATGGCTTGGTCTGCCAGGCTGTCTGCTTGAACACCCCACCCACTCCGAGCACCACACTATTTATAACCACCTACAAGCCTGGCTTAGGTTACAAAATGCTGCAGCTGGTCAGAGGAAGATGGCACACCCCTCTAAACCCATTCATACAAGGAAGTTAAAACCTTTCCACAACCTTTTATGACTTTTTTTTGCCATGTCCAAGCTCATATCACTTTATTCATAAGGAAGAATTTCATGACATGTCTATGAAAATATTTCTAGTTTTGTTTTGTGATTTACTCACAACTATCCCTAGTCCATCAGTGCAGGCAGTGAGTGACCTGATAGGAAAAAGTGAAACTATCCATGAGACCTGTTTGGCCAAAAATTTGAAAATTAAACTTGATGAATCCACACTTTGTAGCAATTTAGAGGATTAAATCTGGGACCAAAATGGCTGAGAAAGTCTTATAGTAAACCTACACCCAATGCCTGTGTTAAAAGCACATCCATGGCTAGCTACTTTGTGCTCAGTATGGCTTCACTCCATCTACCAGGATGAACTGAGGATAATGGCATGCATGGGTTAACCAGTGTTTCACTGAGATCATCTAACTTGGTGTGAAGGGCATACATTGTGGCTCTAGTAAGGGTCCAGTATGGCAATGCACTCTTTGCAGTCACCCTGGAAACCCATGCTGTTTAGCAGGGCTAAGTGTGATGTTCACTTCTGTGCAATGGAGATGGTACATATTTCCAAATTTTGACAGTGAAAATAAAAAAAGGTATAAATATTGTACAAGGATATGCTGACAAAATATATTGTGGCACTGCCACATCACATTGCAAGTGGTTCAGATTTTTTTTTTCTTTTAAAAGAGAAGAAATGGCTGTTTTAGGTTAGTTAGAACAGGAACATCTATGTTAAAGAGCATAAATACGGGTGGGTGTTGAAGACAACCACCACCACATCAAATGGGAAAGTAACTGGCATGTCTGTTAGTTCCTGCCAACACGGACAAAAGGTTAGCTTGAGTCGGCCCAAGCACATCAAGCAAATGTTGAAAACACCTGAACTTTCTCTGCCATGTATCCCATTGTAAATAATGCATTTTAAAGCACATTTGTGAATTTTACATATTCATTGCCAAAGCAGCTGTGTTCAGACAGCGGAGCCAATTCCACAAAATATATGCATCTGAACTGCAAACAATCGAGTTGTGACAAGTTTTGCAAATCAGAGAAAGAGCGGATAGTTGTATACACCACATCACAAATCCCTAAATAGATAAAAGAAACTAGCATTGAGCTTCATTCTGAAGGAGAAAAGGTCCACCAAGTTTAACTCTTCTCATCTAACCCATGTAAAAATTAGCAACATTAGCCCTGAACAGCACAACTAACAAAGAGACACAGGATTGTACTTATACTTTGAACTACTCAGCAAGCTATTGTGTTTATGGGTCTTTTCTCAAGGTTTTGAACCTTGAAACCTTGATGACAATTTCCAGGATGGTATGTATAACAGTGAATCGATATTTATACATTCAGACAAGCCTCTCTGGTTGAACTACTGGTTCTTTTAAGAAAGCAATGATTCAGGATCTTATCAGCCTTTGTTTACAATGTGACTAAGCCATTTCATGCTATTATTTATGCTTCCGCATTAACAAACACAGAAGTATGAGAATGCTCTATACATGCAACAGAGCAGTGGGAAACTTATTTGGATTGCACGTAGCATTCAAAAAACACTGCTCATTATCACCAAAAACCACTGCTTTTGCATGGGGCACACTGCCAACTACCAATGTATAGCTGGCATTTAGCTTGATAAAAGTTTGTTTCCTGTCTGCCTTGTTTAAAAAAATGAATGAAAGAAAGAAAGAAAAAAAAAAAGTAGGTACTCAAGTACTACAGTTTTCAAAAATGTAATTATCAGATTTATGACATTATACTAAACATTCCTTGCATCCATACTGATACCAAAATAGTCAGTTATATAAAAGATCAGCATGCAATTTTCTTTTTTAAAAAGTCACTAACAATAACAACAATAATTAATAAATAAATAAATAAGGATAATACCACCAGTCAGAAAGCAGATTTACAAATTTGTGATTTACTAATAACAATTTCTCATTTAAAACAGAGAAAAAAATATAGATATAATAAAACATTAAAAATGTATCTCTCAGTGAACAACTGGTTTAAAACAGCTAGCAGTTAGTCTTTTAAGCACAGCTCATTCCCTTCAGATAGATGGCTACATCTTTCCAGCGATCCAATTTTTTGAAAGAGACAGAAATACACGACTAGTCCAAAATAAATGACAAGGAGCACCTGCACAACAAGAAAATTCCATCAGGGAGCCAGGTTTGTGATCAGCATTTTAGTTATAAGAGGGGAAAGATATCATCAAATACAAACCAACTTTAAAAGGGGCTATCAGCTCCACAGCTGGTCTCCAAAAGCAAACTTTACACAAGGCTTGAATACCATTAACATGAGCAGTCATAGGATGTTAGCATAATGAAACTGGCCTAGATGTTGCAACTTAAAATGGCTAGACTTGGTTTGATGTCCATCCCATTGTTTACATGAATATGGTTAGGAATAGGGCTAAATGATTTAGGGAAAATGTCTAATTGCAATTTTTTTGAATAATTCTGTGACTTTGACAAACCAATCATTTTCAATACATTTATGCTCAGGCCTGTTTTTTCTGGCTAAGAGGACCAAAAACAGCCACCTTTTCTGGCTTGAACACTGACCCCTGAGAGTAGCATGTGAGACTGCCAGTAAGCTGTGGTTGTGAAGTCACAACACATGGAGATTTGGTTACCTCTGACAGAGCTCCTCTACAGGCAGTTCACAAGTTCTGTGTTAAATTTCCCCACTTAAAACTCAAGACAACATTTTTGATAATGCAGGCTATAACCTAAAATTGCAGCCCTGGCAATTTCAAAGATGCACTGTGTTTAACTGCAATTTTGATATATGATTCAATCTTTCAGCCCTAGTAAGGAAGGACAAAATAAACCTTATGAACCATAGCCCCGATCCTGATAAAGTACATTTGTGACTTACACCCCTATTTTCCTTAATCTGGCTGGCTAGTAAGCCGGTGCTCTATTCTAAAAATAAAGTAAACACTGTGGCGTTGCCAAGCAACTCCAAGTGCTAAGCACTAAACAGGGGACTTAGCTTCATTCAGTGACCCAACTACAAACACTAAGTCTTACTGGGACAAGGGACAACCTCCACACAATACTATGAAAGAAAGTTAATTCTTTGTCCTTCCGTTCAGCTGACAGATTGAGGTGGTGACAAGCCAGTCACTTACAACTCCAGGTCCCCCCCCATTCATTATAATAATACCCCTGGTTCATTATTACCAGGTTTGTCTGAAATCAGTTCATCATTAATATCACAATTACAAGGGGATACATGCACACCATGCATTGCTTTATGCTTTCCAGGTTGAGCTTTATGTTCAAATCACTGATGTAAAACTCCAGTCCCGCTTTTAAGAACTTTAAGAACTGCTGATAAACAAGAAAAACGCTATCAGTATCACTTACACTTATAGTTTATTGTTCATCATGACGTCTTTTCACACTGCACTTTTAAATTAAATGTAAAGCACTATAACCTTCACATCAAATCCAAGGTGTTTTGGCAAAGCAGGAAGAAGGCTCAGAGACAGGAAGATGAAGGGGGAAAAAAAGGATCCATTGAGCCATAAAGGCAACAGTCGGTGGGACCTTAGTGTGAGTATTGGTATCTCTTCTGATGAATGCACCTCACTAATGACTGAAATCAACTGCATTAATCAACAAGCTTAAAGTTTTAAAGCTACCAAGCTCAGCAGTAGGCTATATAGCAGAAATCAGTGAATTCAAGGAGTGTGCTATATGTCCCAAACTCAGTTTAAGATGTCACTAAGATCTGTCTAAAGACACCTCAACTATAGATTCTTTTCTGATAACAGTATCCATTCTACATTTTCTCTTTAAGAATGACTAAGCTTTAAAAGGAAGCTATTTTAACTGAAGCACCTTCATTACAATTTAGTCACTCTATACATTCATAGAAATAAAAAAGTTAGTTGGTTAAAAATATATTTTATAAAATAATTAAAATATGCAACACATTTAAAAGATCATTTGCCAAATTGAAACAATTATTTCATTACCAAACATCATTTTTTACAGCTCTACGGATAATCAGTCACTGTACCAGAGCACTCACGCAGCTAACACAGGACATGTTGCATCACCTAGGCATCAAAACAAAAGATCAGCAACAAGGCCCTTTATGGAGAGAGGCTATATCTGTCCAGTCCTACTCAGCTGAGTAAACAGGGCTCTCGGAGCCACAGCCTACCTTTTACACTCACATGCATCACTGAATGCCTCTCTTTAGTGCTTGCAGACAAGCACTAGGATTCTACTTCCACACTCACCACAAACACACAGTTCTCACTTCACTTACACACACCTCTCACCCCCACCTATCATGGTCGAAACCACAAACTCTCAAACCTCTCGCCCCCGAAACTGTTGTCGATGACATTCCTGTCCAGACCACAGAGTGAAACCTGAAACACTGACCTCCCTAGGACAAATTAAGCCAAGAAAGACTGCATCAATGAAAAAAGGAACTCCAAGTAATTAGGCTTACAAAACATTGTGGGCATGAGTGTCAGCACACTGCAGACAAACCAATAAGCCCTGCTAACTTACACATTCACTTCACATTAATTTCAGGTTACCAGGTCGCATTAAAGTCAATTAAAAACTTTGAATAGCAATATGTCCAAATAAGTTGAAGATCATCTTCAAATGCTGCTCTGTTAATAAAACACCAAATGAGCAGATTTGTTCATAAATTTGCATTGTTGAAATTAATATCAAGTATCCAACACATTGTCAAAATATGCTTGCTGGAGCACAAGCTATGAAACAACCTTATGACTTATGCCTTATGGCCACCACACTGAACACAAGACGTTAAAAGCTTTAAAAGCTGGCTTGCTGTGGTTTAACAAACTTGTGATTTTCAGCGCGCACATATACATTATATATGTGCTTTGATAGCAACAAAAGAAAAAAAACAGCATGTACTGCTAGCTTTCATATAAACAGCAAGTCTTTTTGAAACACTTCAAGCTGTCAGAATGACAATTACTGTGGTCATTTCCATCTTCTTAGTATCCCATCTAGCGCAATTCTGCCACAGGCACACAATGTAGACAAGTAGCCAAGTACGTACGAGTCGTTTTGTACCAAGCATCAAAATGGAAGCCATCTACTCCAAAAGTCAAAACTAGGAAACACCATGGATAGAACTGTGTTAATGAATAGTAGGAGAAAGGCTCCTGCTACATCAAGAAAATTCAAGGAAATTTTATTATGACCATGTGGCAGTGAGTTACATGGTATGGAAACGTTTGTGAACATGGCTCCGATATAACAAATGACCAGTCTGCCAATGTTTATACATCCTAACTCTGACTATCTTATATCCCTGATTAAGACTGTTCACTTACTTTGAATCTGCCTTTACCAACATGCATGCTACAATTAGAAAAAACATGATCTCCTCCCATGACACATGTAAGAGGCGATGGCAGCACCCAGTGAAAAAAATCTTCAGTCCGCTCAACATGAGCGAGTTCTAAGTTAGGTCCATGAGACACTTCTTAGAAAGAAATTTTAACAATCCTTGGCAAAGCCAACAAAGGGCAACATACTATTATTTGATAAATTACTATATTTGGCCTATATACTTCTCGGTCAGCTCTATCTACCACTTTTCAAGAGGGTTCTTAACACAAAAAAGCATCTTTTATTGTTATGATGTCAAGCTTCTAATAATAGAGGAACCTTTTGCTTATACAGAACCCCTTTTCAAAAAGCTTCTACATAGAAACGTCCTTTCAGCAGCAACAACAACAACAATATAGCTCAGAGTTTGGCAAACACAGGACAATTAAGAAGTAGAAAAACCTAGGGAATTGTGCACAATCACCCCTAATAACATGTTTCTTTCTTAGGGATCGCAATAATTAGAGATTAAGTACTCTTTGCTGAAACCGTACAGAGCAGTGTCCTGTTAACATCTTTGTGACTAGAAATCTCTCTAATGGAGAAGTTCATAACTTGAATCATGAGGCCTTGCTGCCTTGCACAGTTTCTTGCATTCTATTCTCAACACATGCAATTTAGCCCCCCACCAAACAACTTATTAAAGCAGGATCAGGTTTGCTGGGGCAGGAAACAGCCAACTGAAAACACTCAAAAGCACAGGTAGTTTATTTATATAAGCGCAATTTTAATCGCTGATGCATTTTCCAAACATTTTAGAAACATTTGTATTAACTTGCATGACTGTACGAGAGAAAAACAATTAGCCAAAACTCACCAAATGTGCAACTGAAGGAGCCCCAAACTGGTTACTTTAAACTCAGTCTGATTACTAACAAATAGTGCTAGCTAGAAATACACAGATTGCCAAGTGTTTTATGTAATTACTGTAGTTACAGTAATTAGTTGCAGTGTTTTGTATTTGTTTGAAGTTACTGGCATACAACAATATAGTTACAAAATCACTTAAGGTTTTTGCATTCCACCTTTCGCTATAACTGAGCTGACTACTAAAATCTCAATTTTCTTTTCACAGTATTAAGCCTTCACTGTTAGTGCAGTAGATATATCCCTTAAACTAGAATAATTTTACTGAAATCATGTCAATAATGAAGGCAGCTGTTGCAGTTTACTTTTGTTTATTGCAGGCTACATTCCATTGTTTTTCATTACTATTACTGCTGTTATTATTTTTGTCTGCTTATTATGTTTTTGTTGTAATATCAAACAACCACAAACAATAAACAAACTACCAACATTCTGGTACTGTAACATCAGTGTCTTTAGTTAATCCACTTGTCAGATGCTACAAAGTACAGAGTAAGGTTAGAGGCAAACACTGTTTTTAGTGCAATTACATTTTGCTGTATGTGAGACCATTTTAAAATAACATCAGGCCTCTACATAAGAAATCTCCAACCGAAACTTTTCAAACAACCCATCACCCCTTCAAATGTTATTTACTAGCCCCCCAAGGCAACTAGAATAATCGTATGTGGGGAAGTAAAAGCAAGAGTTAAACTTGAGTCATGCTGGCCAACACTCAATCACTCAGTCAAACCCATAAAGCACACAACCTCACATTTTGTATGCATTACTTCTATGTAGCACATATGTTACAGCTCACGCAATTTTTAATGCACCCATTCTCTTTCAACAAATTCTGCCCCATCCTAGCAATGCGTCACCAGTGAGAATTAGGTGTTTCTGATTTCACAGCATTGTTTAGATGACTGTGATGAAAACAAAGATATAGATGCACAGATTAAAAAAAAAAAAAAACAAAACACTGGGACTGTACACCACACAATCTGGTTTTGACCCACATGCACCATTTCATTAGGAGGACACAGCAAAGCACCAAAACACTGAAGCATATAATTCTTAATATTACAAGGCATAAATATTGTAGTCAAGATCTTTACATTCTGAACTCCTCTACTTTCCCCCTGGCTCTCAAACATGCTTCACAAAGTAGCACTATCACTTAGGGCCTCGGTACACTTCTTACAGAGACAACACGCTGGCTTCAATGAACAATATGACATAACCAAGAAGAAAATGAACAAGCACAGATTTTGCACAGAAGCTTCACACATGGCAACTGGAAAAACTGCATAGATTAACATTGACCAAACATGACCAAACAAAACCTCAGACAGTATGCAAGCTTGTAAAGGTGGTTTTGGCTGTGTGCAAACTTTGCGAGTATTATTTTGCTCCGCATACTTTACTCTTACAGAGATGACACTGATATCGATGGGCATTGACATCAGGTGATATAAACATAAACTGTCGAATGGGATATCAGATGGACAAAAAAGAATGAGCTTGATCCAATCCTGCAACAAATGCAACATGAAATTGCACACACACACACACACACATTGTGATATACTGTTAGCTGTTTATTTCTTCCTGTGGTATAGTAAAATTTGAGTAGTTTGAGCATGATAGCGTTTTTAGATTTTTCTATTTTAAGTGAAACACTACATTCTAAAGCTTAGACGTTTTTAAAGAAAAAAATAAAGAATTGGTATCAACCAACAAAGTGCCAGTATCAGAAAAGAAAAAGTGGGATTGTGCCACCTCTACTTACACTAAATGTAAATCATTATTAGATTCAAGACCACATACAGTACACTTCTGAGTCTAACAGAGGAACTGGACATGTACACCAACTCTCCATGTCTAAGTAGCAGGGAAACGTGTGCGTGGGCTGCCACAGATATGCATATTCCTAGCTATAACACTCAATCCAATTAAAATTTACAGGTTCTATAACTTTCTGAACTTTAGCTTCTTACTCTTAAATAATGACATGCTGAGGCTCTTTAGCCACCTTATGTTTCTGGTTCTACCTGACAGCTCTGACCTAAACAGCTAGGGAAGACTGCCAGCATCCCATGGCTACAACAAATCACACCATGATAATATTTAAAATTGAGTATTTAACACTGCAGCCAACAGCCCTCACCCTCTGCAAACTCATCCTACATGATGTCACTGCAAGCACATGACTCTTGTGATGGAATTGCACAGAAGCTTTCTTTGCTCATATAGTATATACATATATAAATGTCTACTGCTTAAAAGTCTTCTGGATCTAACCAACTGGATCAGCTAACCAACAACAACCTTAACTAACTTTGATGAAGATGGCATTCTTAGAGCTTTCCACATGTGATTACAGGATAGAGCATGTCCTTCTTGCTGGAAAGTACTTGTAACTTAACTCCTAAGGAAACCCTGAGTGCAAAGGAAACGTAATAGTGTACAGGGAGAACCTGTACCAGAAACCAGAGGCTGGGGTGCAGAACAAGCACATCTATACATAGATATAAACACTGTATGGACAAAAGTATTGGGCCACACACATTGCAACTACAGGAGGTTTTATGACATCCCATTCTAAATTCATAGGCCTTAATATGGAGTTGGTACCCACTCTGCAGCTGTAACAGTTGGATTTTATACACCTGTGCCAATGGAAATATACAAAACACCAGAATTCAATGATTCATAGCTGTGCCACAATACTTTTGTCCACATACACACACGTACAGCTAGCAAGCTGATTACTATACACATATTCGATTATGGCCATGTGGCAGTAATGGACTCCCCTTATTCAGGTAACCCTGTGATTTTTCCTCGACCTTTTTGCTCAGTGTTTTGACAATGGTCCCTTACACTGAGCCGCACACAGGAGCAAGCACAGTGATAGCGAGTGAGCTGTTGCCTAATCTTTGTTAAATAAAATAAAATAATAGCACTGTTCAATAAACATTAAGGTTGCAGTATAAGGTCATCTTTGACTTGGCCACGAAACTATCATTAATCTAGTAAGAAAAAAACAGAACTGCGAATGTCACACAGACCTTACCACACCAGAGTTTGTAGCCGCATTAGTTTGAGGCTGCCTTCTCTGATTGTCCTTTATTCTTCAGCCATTTTGCGTGACGTATGAGAAATTAGGCAATGTCTGAAAACCTGGCACTGTGGTCTAACAAAGCCCTGAAATGTACAGCACCTGGCTTTTTTAACAGGCATATCCAATTTGGATGCTTTATAATAAAGGTGGTATTAAATGCACGACATCACTTCACTCAACAAACGCTTAAAAGTTCAGTTACTTTCACATGTAGAATAGTCTTGTTTTGGACTGTATAAAGAAAAGAAAAGGAATTTTTTTTTTTTCCTTTTCAAAACCAGCAGTAAATGCATTTTTACCATAACTAGGGACAGTTACCATGGCACAGGCCTGGTGATGGATAAGTTAACAGTCCCTAGTGACAGTAAAAACACATTTATATATTCATCATAGTCTTACGTCATTATATACACAACACTAAGGGCTATGCTTTGCTTTTTTGGATTTACCATAGCATACAATGACATTCTAACAGCAGGCAGAAGTTAAATGAACAATTTCTATTTGTGAAGAGGTGGCCAGACCCCTCCCATAGAAGCTACATATGAGTCAGCAAAATGTGAAAGTATGCAAGTGATATACGTGAGATGCTTCTCATCTAAAACCTGCCATCATGATAACAGAGTGAGAAGAAAGAAAAACAGAAGCGATTTTAGAATCACACACTAATATGTAAGAAAAACAATGTGTCAATATTTAGAACAATATTACAGCAATACAACAAAGAATGAGTTGTTAAGTGCCAAACATGTGACTTCTGAAATTTCACAAGTATCACTTTTGTTTTTCATTAGTCATAACGGTTGTCATCAGTAAAATTTTGAAATTGCAATTTCGTTTCAAACACTCCTGCCACGTCACAGAATTTTGGTGAACTTAGACAAGCAAATTTGCCTTGTCGATCAAAAGTACTACTTACCTCTGAAGGAGCAGAACATCATACAACAATGAAAACCTAACATGACATCAGTGCTAATTTTAGAAGGTTTTTTTTTTTTTTTTTTACTTTACATATTACCCTTTACACATTTCTTCCTCAATTGCTACAAATTAACACATAAAAAGCACAATAAAACTTAGTCAGTTTGTATGCTATATCAAACAGTATCTTTATTTTTTTATCTTTTTGTTTTTTTATTCTGTATGGTAGGCTAGTTAGTCAGTTTGCTAAATGCAGAGTTTACCTGCCTGTTTCATGTTGTATCAACATGCGTTTTTGCTGAGGGTGTCACATTCGGTTTTCATGTGACTCCCTGATAAGAAAGGTATAAACACACCTACGCACTGTGACTGGATGACAAACATATTACTCAAACCAAATTTGAAGGTAGTCAGAGATGGATCTTGACCTCATTCAATACAACTGTAAATTGTATGCATTTTCCATGTCCGCATTCAGTTCCATATGCTCTTGCCTGCATTTAATTATGTGGCTTTTTTATGGTTGCTATCAAATTAGCTAGTTTGCTAAATGCAACAAAATGGAGGATTATTTTCATTTCCTAGCTTCCAGTGTAATCTTGGTGTCACACCTATTTCACAAGATAAACTACAAATTTCTACTGTGACTGTGGCTTAAAAAAAAGCAATGGTAAGGCCTCTGAGATTTACAAAAGTGAGCAACCCTTACATATCATTTTTAAGCCTACAGGCCAGTCAATTAAACAAAGGGTTCTCTGATATGGATCAAAGTGATCATTAAACAATGCCAGAGCACAAAATTTGCACCTTCGTCTAGATTTCCCACAACACATAGACATGCATATCACTAAACCTCTGTGTTTCTCACTTACACTGCTGATACTTCAGAAGCCCTCAACCATTACCAGGCAGCATCAGCTGCATATAGCCTGCACTGTCAGCACTATCCAGAGTAGTAACACTGCAACATGGGTCAAAGTTTCAGTGACATGATGATGACAGTGAGACTTACACTAGGCATATGGACTCATCCACCCTGCTGCTTCTTTAAACCACTGAACAAGATAAAATCTTTAATACACTTACAAATTATTAATTTACCTTTTAATCTTTCTTACAATATTCAAAATCTGGATTAGTCTTTTAAGTATCTCAGACCACATATTAACACAGTGGTCTTAGAGGCATCAGTACATCTAACACGATCATTTTAGAAATCAATGCTTTGGGGGACAAAGACACTCACATGAAAAAGGTCATTATGAGACTGGAAAGCCACTGAACGCTTTACTGTATGATTACACCCATCAACCCTTTATACATTTTTTTAAATAGCTTTTACAAAGACATTCAATAGACAGTAGGGACAGGAAAATAACATTTAGACCAACAACACCATTTGTCTGCATGAGGAAAAACATCTTTACTTATGTAAAGTGATCAACAGGCTGGGCAACTATTTAGCCACAGAAAGACCTCCAGTAAACCAATGTCTCCATACATTTACTGTCATGGTCTAAGACAACATGCCTCAATTACTTAACACACCAAAGTAAAGGTGCAGTAGGTCTTTGAACTTTATTTAACATTTCACAGCCATTTAATGTGCTGTTACCTTTATAACTTTGTAAATCGACCAACCTGCAGGACTTTCAGTTGCTGTTTACCTTTTAAGAACTGCTTCAAAATCTGAATATTGTTACAAAACCACATAATTATGAGAAAGGATCATTATAGAACTTGACATGTTCAGCTTACTGAAAATTTTGCCTGTATTACAAATGATCAAAGCAGATAAAAATTACTCATTTAATCTCAACTTCAATTCAAGTTATTGGGCAAAACTATGGCCTACTAAACTGTTGGCCCACTTCATTCTCAAGATAAGACAAACAACTCGGCAAACAGAAAATCTGGAGACAAAGGTCACTAACGAACTCTGTTCACACACAATCACATACATTTAAGATAACAGCATACATTTGAATTTTAACAATACTGGACAGCACCCGACTTGTGCAACGTGTGACAAACTTAAAAACCTCCTTGACGTGTGTCCACGCAAACAAAGCACAAACAAAAGGCTACTTGTATAAAACGTGAGACCAACGCTCCCCAGTTGCTTATGACAGGGTGGGTAGAGTATCTGCTTGCAGGCCCCAAAAGCCTGTCTTGGCGGGCAAGCTTTAGACTTCCACACTTTTAGCATCAATGCGACGTTTTCGAGAAGCTCTGGTCAAAAACCGCAAACACCGCAGTGCAAAGCAATGCAATAATAACCAAACACGGAGCTCGAGTCAGCACGCCAGCAAGGGCAGATGTGAGCCGTGACAATGTAGATTAAATACAAGGACGAAACCGTCGTTTAAAAGTGAACAAGGACAAAAAAATAAGTTCTGACCCAAACACTATATAAGTAGTTTTAAATCACCGCACGGCGGATTAGATGACAAATGGCAGTATATTATTGAGCCTGACTAAAGTGGATTATAAGTGACGCGGGGTTGTTTGTTGATTGCGTTTAAGGCTACAGGGTGACAAAAACATGAAACCTTCAGCCAAAATAAGCGAGTGTTCATTTTACCTAGTAAGCTATTTAGCTAAGCTACACAACGAAGCGACACACAAAGGAATTAAGCTGCTGTTAAACAACTTTATCATCAAACGGTTCTGTCCTCGTTCGTCGTTATACAACATGTAAGAAACTCACCTCGTCTAGCTAGCATAGCCTAGCTAACGTTAGCTAGACCACACACCATTAGCTTTCGTGTGGGTGTGCGTGCGTGTATGTATATATATATATATATATATACATACATATATACACACACACACACACACACACACACACACGTGTGTAATTGTGTGTGTGTATGGACGTATATGTACGTATTAGCTCATTAGCTATACTAGCAGGCTAACCTGTTTGGCCAGTTTAGCCAGGTAGCCTGAGCCCTCCGCCGCAGTAAAACTGAGGCCATGTTAGCTAACGCTGGCTAACTAAACGAAATGACAGAAACCAAGCTAGCCTTCTAGCTAACCACCGAGCTAATGAGTCACAGACACACAGCTAGCGTTAGCCAACAAGCTAACGACTTACCTTTTAAGATATACCACGAATACTGGTGTTCCGTCTCAACTTCTGTTTCTAATCTCGGTATAATTTCAAACCGTCTTTTCCTTCGAACGGACTCCCCTCTTCAACGAAAACAAAAACAGACAAATATGACTTCACATGAGCGCCGATAATTCCGTTTTCGGTGTTTCGCTGCTTTGATAGCGTAAATTCTTGGGCATTTTAAGGCCAATTTTGTTCCCTAGAACAATTCCACCACCTAATCAATAAACTACCGACAACCTAGTATCAACATATGATCATGGTTTAAAAGAAACGATCCACCAGATCCTACAAAAAATATCTTTCTCCTACAAACAGGCCAAGATCTTCTTCGGGTCAGAGTCTTGATGAAGGGGAGGGCTGCTTCGTCCTGGAGCGCGATGATTGGCCAAACCCCTCTGAAAGACGCTCGCTGATTGGAGTATACTGCTGGCAAACAGCGCCACCGATGGACAGTCGAATGATTTTATTGGTTATCGTGTTGTCACTTATCTCAGTCGCACAAGTTAAATCTATTACGTATACAGTGTAATCTGTGAAACTGAAGCTGCAAACAGCGCGCCGAAGCATGCCAAATCTGTGGAACAGTTGCCCGACATCAGACGCCAGACATGTTAGGCTAGTGTTCCTCAGTCCTGCTTCTGGAGTTCCCCGGCTTTGCATCTGTGTTTTTGCATGCCATTTTACCATCGTTAAGGATTTTGTCGGTAGTTGATAGGCTGAGGTGTGTTAGAGCTCAGGCTACGAGTCAAGCAGGTATTGTTGTTGGTGAATTGCAATGATAGTAACCTGAAAATGTGTTTCACTCTTACCCTACATACTCATGGCCAGGTCTACCACATGGTGACATATACATATATATAGGACCATCGCCAGCTTCAGATCCAGCAACAACGGAGGAGTAGAGGTCGGTGTGGATGGGGCCAACAAGCTAAATCTGTTCTTTTTACAGAACCCCCCCCCCAAGCCTGACTCCTCTGCTGCTGGTCCTCAGCAGCCCATTCCACTCACCCCCCTCCCCCTCCTGATAGCCTGCCCCCCTCTTGTGACAGCCCATCTCACACCTCCATCCCTCCCCCTCCCATCACCTCTACAGTGAGTCTCACTGCTGACCAGGCTGACCAGGTGAGAAGACAACTGAAGAGACTCCACACAAACAAGGCTGCAGGCCCTGATGGGGTTCCACCCAGGGTGCTTAAAGCCTGTGCCGCCCAGCTTTGTGGAGTACTTCAACATGTCTTCAACATGAGCCTGAGTCTCCAGAGGGTCCCCATGATGTGGAAGACATCCTGCATTATTCTTGTTCCAAAGACGGCACGACCCAGTGATGCCAAGGACTACAGGCCAGTGGCACTGACGTCTCATGTCATGAAGACCATGGAGAGGCTCGTCTTGGATCTGCTTAGACCCATAGTCCAGCCTTTTCTAGATCCCCTCCAGTTTGCCTATCAGCCCCGTCTGGGAGTTGAAGACGCCATCATCTACCTGCTCAACCGAGTATATGCTAACCTGGATAAGCCAGCCAGGTTTTTTTACTTCTCCAGCGCATTTAACACTGTCTGGCCCGCTCTTCTGGGTGATAAGCTCACAGTGATGCAAGTAGATGCCCCCCTTGTGTCCTGGATTGTTGACTACTTGACTGGCAGACAACAGTATGTATGTGTCAGACAGAGTGGTCAGCAACACTGGGGTTCCACAAGGAACTGTCCTCTCTCCCTTCCTCTTCACCCTCTACACCATGGACTTCAGCTACTGCACAGATACTTGCCACCTTCAGAAGTTTTCTGATGACTCTGCAGTAGTCAAAGTCGTCTCTATTTTCTGAGGTGCCTGAGGTCCTTCAATATCTGCCGGACTATGCTCAGGATCTTCTATGAGTCTGTGCTATCCTCTATGCTGTTGCATGGTGGGGAAGCAGGCTGAGGGTGGCAGATGCCAACAGACTCAACAAACTGATCTGCAAGGCTGATGATGTTGTGGGTGTGGAGCTGGACTCACTGACGGCGGTGTCGGAGAGGAGGACACTGTCTAAGCTGCAGGCCATTATGGACAATGGCTCCCACTCACTCTACGACACGGTGATGAGACACAGGAGCACATTCAGTACAAGACTCATCATACCAAAATGCACCACAGAGCGCCACAGGAAGTCATTCTTACCTGTGGCCATCAAACTCTGTGCAATAACTCAAAGGGACACTAATTTAATTTAAATAATTAATATAATTGAACTGCTTTATACTAGATGTTTCATATTGATTCAGATATTCATATTTCACTAGATATATTCATATTTCATATTCATATAGATGTTGCAAATTTCTCTATCTTTGTTTTAAATTATTAAAGTTTATTCTTTTACATAATTGGCTGCAACTGTAACAACTGCAATTTCCCTCTGGGATCAATAAAGGAATCTGAATCCGAATATATATATATATATATATATATATATATATATATATATATATATATATATATATATATATATATATATATATACTATACAGACTGTATAGCTGACAGAAGTATGTGTGAAAAAGCTTACAGACACCTTTTGTATCATTGCCAATAGAATAAGACCCTCTGGATCAGCAATACATGAGACTAACATTACTGGAGCTCCATCCAATAACTCTAGGATGAGTTTGAGTAGTGTCTGTGAGCCAAAACGGGTCATCCAACATCAGTACCTGACCTCATTAATGCTCTTGTGGCTCAAAGCAGTCAAATCCTCACAAAAACGTTCAAACATGTAGTGTAAAGCATAAGAAAGGGCTGTTACTGCAGGATAGAGGGACCAATTCCATATTCTTGATTTCAGAAGAAACACTGAATGAGCAGACATCTACAAACGGATTAATACTGAGCTAAATTGTAATATATTTTAATTTAACCATGACTGGCTATTGAAATGCCTATAGTCTATGCTTTAGATTAGTCTGGGTCTGTAAAACTGACAAATAGTGTCTCTTGATTAGATAAAAATCCCAGCCAATTGGATTTGGCATTAAAGGTCATTATCTGTCTTCTTCTCCATAGTTTTAAAGTTCTTTTACTTTTTACATTTTGCTTTTTCAATTTCCCTCAATTTCCCTCAAGCTTCAAAATGTCATGCATCATTATGAAGAACAAAATGTATGCATTGCAACTTCAAAAGTGTAAAAACAATACATAAATGGTTAAACATGCAGAACGCAGGGCATACAAACGTTATAGATCAAATTGGCAGCACTATACCATGACTAAGCTTTGTGAAAGCATTACACTGTGGACTAATGTACCTCTACTCCTTTGATCATCTGAGTTATTACTACAGTACGGTGATTTCAACACTGAGAAATTGATAACCCAAAGTTCAGTGTGCTTTAACAATCAAAAGAGAAACAACCATTGACTGCTTGACAGCACCATCAAGTGGCCACCAGCAGCTAAGAGCAGTTTTGTTTCTGATCTTCCCTATTCTGAATGGCATTCACTGTGTAGTGATGAGATTACATCACTTTTATATAATTCCTTTCTTTTTTAAAAGATACTGTTCAGTGACGTCCAATTCAATTCCCTTAGTTCTGTCAAAATTATTTGATTCCTTTTTTCATATTTAGTTAAATATTTTTATCGATGAAGTGATTTGGCATTAAGTTAGTTTTGTTTTAAAATAGAGATTAGTTGATATAATTTAGTAAGCGCTGATGTGATTCAGTGATCTTTTTTTTTTATCTCTGGAACGTTCCAGAAAGACTCATGAGGCTTTCCTTGACCTTTTTGAGATTAAGATTTTTCCCATATGCAGAAATAGTGTAAGATATTTCATCTTAGTGATCTCATGTGAGTTTGAAAGTTGAAAAGAGTTGAAAAGTTCAAAGAGCAGGCATTAGTCATTCATTTTGTTTGAAAAGTTGGAAAAATCACTTTGTTGGACCTTACATTAACCCAAATACACATAAAGAACATCATATAGTCATTAATTCCACATTTCCATATAAGATAAAGAATAACAGTTTTTATCCAGCAGATTATCTGAGTTATGGACAGAACATGGAATCAGAATGCATATTCATAACATGTAAATATAAGTGTTATATTATATAGGTTTTTCAGATAACCCTTTAAATTCCCAGGCCTGTTACATACTAAGGTTTATTATTCAGCAACTACACGGTGTCAGTGCAAAGTCATTTAGCTATATGGAAGTGTCTAATACAACTCTGGGGCCACTGGGGGGCCCTGACCATTTATGGGGTTAATAACTCATTGATAAAAGCATTTTTACTATGATACAACAAAACAATAACTTGAATATTCACTCGAACAGCATCCTGAAATGATTGGATATTAGAGTAAGACATTGTTCATTACAAATTATGCAATTCATTGTGATTTCAGTGATTGCACCTGGGTCATTAAATATTCACTACCACTACTACTACTAATAATAATGCATTTATTATAATATTATAATACTACAACTTCCATTACAAAACTGTCATTAGAGACCTGATCACATGAGATGAGCTTTAACTTGTATGAAAGGAACAAACATGGACCCACCTAACTGTATTTATTTTTTATTCATTTTTTTGCAGCCTGAATTACAATACCTTCACAAAAAGACCATCAGGAGACCTATATGCCAGATAAAACACAGCATCACTGAAAGTTTGATACACTGTTAGAAATAAAGGTTCTGTGCAGGTACATTTTTTGGTTCATCAAGGTACAAACAATGCAAATGTGCCCTCAATAGGTACAATAGTGATTTGAAATGTCAACTGTTCACCATCAATTAGTTTTGACTGAAAAGTGCCTTTTCATAAACTAGTGTTTTAAAATAGAACAATACAATAAAAAGGCTGGAGATGAGACAGTGTGTGTGGAGTCAATACAACTTAGAAAATATAATGTCAATGGATTATGGTACTATTATGTTCCCTGACTGAAGGTTTTGAGACAAGAGGGGTACTGCCCCAGTGACAGTTTCATCCCTTTTTTTCTGAGAGTGAAGAGTTTCTCTGGGGAACAGACTTCATCCAATGTAATGACTATATCCATGATAACGCTAAGATGCAAATAAAGAGCACAAACATTACAAGCAAATCAAAGGCACATACAAACTTAATTTATGTTTGTGAAAGGGCTGGAACTTTCTCTTCAATATTTAGTTCTCATCTTCAGCTAAGATGACAAAAATGATGAACTTCTATATGTGTCTGTTTCTGATGTTCTGTTTTTTAATTAATGAAAACAAAATAGCATATATTACAAAAACAATTAAAGCCTTTTGTTACGTTCTGGCTGTTTCCTTTTCTCTCTCTCTCTCCAAGTGTTTTCAGGTGGACGTTGTTGCTGCGTGACTGACGTCTTGGTTTTCCCGGCGAATGATTGGCTGTACCTGTTGGCGCCAGTTACAAAAAGCCTTTGATATCGGAGCGATATGGAGCAGTTTTCTTATTCGGCCTCACATGGTTCCGCTCCACTGGCCGCCCGCCAGTCGACAGACCGGTTTTTGCTCATTTACTGTCCTACAGGTATCTGTGGGCCAGTAAAGACATTATTGTGGTTTTGGTTTCTTTTTTTAGAAAGGAAACGTAGGTGTGGCCTGCCTTTTTTGTTTGATCTGTTGGACTTATTTTGTTTATTGGTGTAGTGAGGGTAGTGTTTTTGTAATTTCTTTTTCTTTTCTTTTGTTAGTTAGATTAGTCACATTTCTTGCATTGCTATTAGGCTCTTTTGTTTGTTATTTTGGGCCTTGGGCCTCCTTGAAGTTGTTTTTCCTTTATATTTTGTTTTTCTTGTTTCAGTGGATTGCTGAGAATAATTATGCTGACTGAATGAAAATGCAAAGCATCAAATACATTGTTGAATCTGTATTTGATGTGTTTACTATCATTAATATTTATCATTTAGTTTTTTTTGTTTCGGTTTGGCATCTGGGTGGGCAGTATTGCTTCCTCTTTGCGCGTCTTATCCCTAGGAGATGTAACACTATATAATTTAACATGTAATTAAGTTTTACTTTGCTTTTATTTGTGTATTTATTGTTTTCTATTTATTTCTGTTATGGTTTTTAAAAATATATATATTTTATTCTATTACTTTTTATTTTAGTTACTATATAATTTCATTTCATTTTGGCTTCTTTGTACAATACTTTGAGTTGCTATTTGTATTACACATGCCCTAAATAAATGTTCTTATTATCATATAATAGTTTGTTATTAACAAACAAAATTCATTTGGCAACAACAACAAACTAGTTTATAGTTCCCTATGGTATCAAATTCAGTGTAAAAATAAAATTTCCTTTCCATGCATGCTCATTCTAGATGAGCTGCTCCCAAGCACAGTGAGATCATTATTGCTGGTGACACAACACAGCTGCTGCTGACTGGATGATTTTACCCCCAGAGCAACATCAGCGCAGAATATTTGTGAATGTCTGCATAAATCCATACAGGGGGCTTTGTTAATCTGCTTGAATGAATATTTAGTTGTTGAAGCTTCATCATCAGGGGGGAAAAATGGACATTGAATGACTTTTCTGTCTCTGTAATCATTATCGTTGTGAAACATAAGCTTCTTCATTCGTGAGCTTAGCAAATTATTTTTACCATTTAAAGAGAGAGACTTCCTCTCTTTCTCCCTCTCTCCGTCTCTTTCTCTCGCCTGCCTCTGCACAGCATTGATGGATGAGGAGTGACGTAATGCCATGTAAATGTGAGCGCTTTGAGGGGATTCACTTCAAATCAAGCACGCTGGCCTACACAGCATTAAATATTGAGTGGAGGAGCCGTTTTGTTTTTATAATTTCTCCCCCCACAGGTGGTGTTGGCAGCCAGAGCGTGGCGCCTCAGAGAGGAAGCTGCATTTTGATGAGGCTTGGAATGAGTGAGCAGAGGAGACTGGAGGCTCTTTAGTGTGGCAGCCTGTTAGGCTGCTTGTTTGCTTTATAGCTTGTGACATGGAGCAAGCACAAAGACACACTACGCATCCAGGCCAGGCTTTTGTTGGGACCATGTCAGGATGTTCTGTGAAGAAGACACCAGTAATGGAGAAAGGAGGATGTCATCTTCTTGCTGCTCTTCCGTGCCTATCCTTGTTATATGTATCCTTCATCAGTGTGGTTCCATTCAGCAATGTTGCTCATACCCACTGTGCAGCCTTTGACAAGGAAAGTGATTGATAATTTAACAGACTGTGCTAACTTTCAGTGAGAGTGTGGGCATCAGCCAATTCTTTAGCTTGAAGTTCTAGATCAATGTAAACTTTTATGTTCTGTTGTAGGTGGATGTAAAGATGATGAAATACTGACCATAGACACATGGAGAGATATGGGAGTTCCTATGGGAGCCAATCTGTGTAAGGAAGCACACTTAGTTAAGCTCTGTTCATGGACCAGTTTATAATTCCCTTTATAGATCCCCAGTATCTGCTCCAAACAGGTTTGGTTCATGACTTCTCATCATGCTTCAATCATTGCATGGATTTGTTAGATTTAATTATCAGCACAGCACTGATTTCATTTAATGAAGGGTTGATTAGATCAGTGTTTCTCAAACTGATAATGAAGTGATAATGATGTGAAGGGCAGTGGGCCTCAAGGACCATGGTTGAGAAACACTGGATTAGATAAACTATGTACTAAATGGTGGCTGTAAATGCTGGGCTTCCTTGAGGAGATGTCACAATCACAAATCATTATTTATTTTTAATTTTCTTGGCTTTCTTTTTAACAAATGACCATTTCTGCCCAGATAAATGGCTTTACATGTCATCACTGTTAAAAAAAAACTCCAACATAGTAACTTTATAGAATGCGAAAATGTAAATACCCTTAAAGTTGAGTATGAGGAGTTTGAGTAGTTCAGTATTTATGTGTATTTCAGTGCATATGTCCATTCATACACCTAAAGCCTGTGGTCCCTACTCCATATGCATATGGTGGGAGCCAGTGGCCTAGCATCCAGAGGCCTGAGCTAGGGGTGGGCTTTAGGTGAGGCCCTAGGCCCTATAAGTGCCTGTGGCCACAGGGGGCTTAATGGAGTGAACCAGTGAGTGAATATTCAAATCAGAACATGGCTGATTTCATTTCTGCGCCTCTGAGCTCACTCCACCCACCTCAAGGCTTATATGGTAAACATGTTTCACGCGTGAATACCAACAGACCAATTAAGGTTCAAGCCTGCTAGCTTTGCTGTGATTAATTTAACAGTATGAGGAGATGGTGGTGTTTCAATGATTGATAGTAGTAGATTTTAACATAGTATAGTAAAGATTGTCTGTCTCATGTTTATGAATGATATAGAGGACACATTACATCACGGCCTGTTTAAATGTCTAAAATATGATACACTATATTGCCAAAAGCCTCTCCATGGATCACCACCTTATCTTGGTGGAGGGGTTTGCTTGCTTGAACGATCCTAGGAGCTATGTTGTCTGGAGCAAAAGCTCCTGGTAGGGTCTTCCATGGCAAACTGGTCCTAGGTGACAGGTCAGACAAAGTGTGATCCATAATAACCCCTATGAAAAGGGTTACCGGGGCCCCACCCTGGAGCCAGGCCTGGGGGTGGGGCTCGCAAGCGAGCGTCTGGTGGCTGGGCATTTACTCATGGTGGTCAGCCGGGCCCAGCCCGAAGGAGTTACATGAGTCCCCCCTCCCATCGACCCACCACCAATGGGAGAGGCAGTAGTAGGGGTTCGGTGCTTTGTGGATCGGGCAGTGTCCGAAGGCGTGGGCCTTGGCGTTCTGATCCTTGGTTGCTGAAACTGGCTTTTGGAACTTGCAACATTACCTCACTGACGGTGAAGGAGCCTGAATTGGTGCGCGAGGTTGAGAGATACCGGCTAGATATAGTCAGGCTCACCTTAACACACAGCTTGGGCTCTGGGTCCAATCTCCTTGAGAGGGGCTGGACTTTTTGGAATTGCCCATGGTGAGAGGCGGCAGGCAGGTGTGGGCTTTCTCATAGCCCCTCGACTTGGTGCCTGTATGTTGGGGTTTTCTCCGGTGGACGAGAGGGTAGCTTCCCTACGCATTCGGGTTGGGGAATGGGTCCTGACTGCTGTCTGTGCTTATGCACCGAACAGCAGTTCAGAGTACCCAGCCTTCTTAGAGTCCTTGGGAAGGGTGCTTGAAAGTGCTCCTCCTGGAGACTCTATTGTTCTACTGGGGGACTTTAACACTCACGTGGGCAATGACAGTGAGACTTGGAGGGATGCGATTGGGAGGAATGGCCTCGAGTGGTGTTCAGTTTTTGGACTTCTGTGCAAACCACAGTTTGTTTCACTTTCCTTGTCAAAGGCAGCACAGTGGGTATGAGCAACATTGCTGAATGGAACCACACTGATGAAGGATACATATAACAAGGATAGGCACGGAAGAGCAGCAAGAAAATGACATCCTCCTTTCTCCATTACTGGTGTCTTCTTCACAGAACTGTGCCGGTCAGACCAGGCAAGCCCAAATGTATAGTGAGGGTTTGCTGGGAACATCTGGCAGAAGAACCTGTCAGATTGATCTTCAACTAACACCTCCGTCAGAACTTTGACCAGATATTGGGGGAGGTGGGGGACATGAGAATGGGCCATGTTCCGCTCCTCCATTGTTGAAGCGGCTGACTGTAGCTGTGGCCATAAGGTAGTTGGTGCCTGTCGGGGCGGTAATCCTCGAACCCAGTGGTGGACACCCCAGGTGAGAGATGCCGTCAAGCTGAAGAAGGAGTCCTACCAAGCATGGTTGGCCTGTGGGACACCAGAGGCAGCTGGCAGGTATCGACAGGCCAAGCAATCTGCGGCTTCAGTCATCGCCAAGGCAAACACCCGTGTGTGGGATGAGTTTGGTGAGGCCTTGGAAAGTGACTTTAAGTCGGCTCTGAAAAGATTCTGGCAAACTGTCAGGCGACTCAGAAGGGGAAAGCAGTGTGCCACCAGCACTCTATATAGTGGAGACGGTGTGCTGCTGACTTCAACTGAAGACGTCATTGGGCAGTGGAAGGAATACTTTGAGGACCTTCTCAATCCCACTGACACATTCTCCAGTGAGGAGGCAGAGTCTGGGGACATGGGAATAGGCTTGTCCATTACTGAGGCCGAAGTCGCTAAGGTAGTTAATAAGCTCCTTGGTGGCAAGGCTCCAGGGGTGGATGAGATCTGCCCTGAGTTCCTCAAGGCTCTGGATGTTGTGGGGCTGTCTTGGCTGACACGCCTTTTCAACATTTCGTGGACATTGGGGGCGGTGCCACTGGATTGGCAGACTGGGGTGGTGGTGCCTCTTTTTAAAAAAGGGGACCGGAGGGTGTGTTCCAACTACAGGGGAATCACACTCCTCAGCCTCCCTGGTAAGGTCTATGCAGGGGTACTGGAGAAGAGAGTCTGGGTTATAGTCGAACCTCGGATCCAGGAGTTCCGACCTGGTCATTGAACACTGGACCAACTCTTCACCCTCTCAACCCTTATGGGAGTTTGCCCAGCCAGTCCACATGTGCTTTGTGGATCTGGAGAAGGCATTCGACTGTGTTGCCTGGAGTATTCTGTGGGAGGTGCTTCGGGAGTACAGGGTACATGGCTCTTTGCTACGAGCCATTCAGGCCCTGTACAAACAAAGCTGGAGTTTGGTTCACATAGCCGGCAGTAAGTCAGACTCATTCCCAGTTGGACTCCATCAGGGCTGCCCTTTGTCACCGATTCTATTCATAATTTTTATGCCGGGATGAGAATCGGTACCTCTAAATCCGAGACCATGGTTCTCAGGCGGAAAGGGCGGAGAGCCCTCTCTAGGTCGGGGATAGGCTTTTGCCTCAAGTGGAGGAGTTCAAGTATCTCGGGGTCTTGTTCAGGAATGATGGTACAAGGGAGCGGGAGATTGACAGGTGGATTGGTGCTGGGTCAGCAGTGATGCGGGCTCTTTACCGGTCTGTTGTGGTAAAGAAAGAGCTGAGCCATAAGGCAAGGCTCTCGATTTACCGGTCGATCTACGTTCCCACCCTCACCTATGGTCATGAGCTTTGGGTAATGACCGAAAGAATAAGATCGCGAATACAAGCGGCCGAAATGAGTTTCCTCCGCAGGGTGTCTGGACTCTCCCTTAGAGATAGGGTGAGAAGTTCAGTCATCCGGGAGGGACTCGGAGTAGAGCCGCTGCTCCTTCAGGTCGAGAGGAGCCAGCTGAGGTGGTTCGGGCATCTGGTTAGGATGCCTCCTGGACGCATTACAATTTAGCTCAATCCCTGATGTGAGATTAAAAATCTCATTCCACGTTCTGCTAGCGCCTTATTTCTGTTGCAGTGTCACAGAATACTTTGCCGACATGCAGACAGCAGATCCGGAATCCCTTCAAAAAGCCCTGACGGAGCAAGGACAACTGCTAGGCTGGCATCAACATGTTCTAGCTGGAGTCACTCAGTCCCTGGAGTCATTGGCCCATCAGAAAGCCGATCATCAAACCCAGCTGGCTCAACTAGTGGCTAGCATGAAAGGACCGATGGGTCAACTACAACAGATGAGTTTAGTCCGATGACTCGCTATCCTGTTTTCTGGTTAGTAAACCTAATAAATTTGGAGGCAACTCGGATAAGTGTTAGGGTTTTTTACGTGTGCAGTGTTTTTTTGATAACACTTAGCAAAAAACCAGTTAGCAAAAATTTCCTTTGTCATATCCCACTTAGCACATAAAGCATTAGAATGGCCTACTGTGAGTTGGATGAATATCCATCGCATGTCTAATAGTCAGTTTGTTAAGAAATTTAAGCTGGTCTTTGACCACCCCTACAAAGGAAAAATCATTGGAGAACTGCTATGCCAACAGCATCAGGGAAAGTGCACAGTAGTGGATTATTCCTTAGAAGTTCATACATTGGCGGCAAGTAGTGGACGGAGCAAAGCCGTGCTCCTAGTGATATTTCGTTAGGGACTTAATACTGACATTTTGAACGAACTGGCCAGTCAAGACAATGAACTTAGCTTGGACCAGCTGATCTCCTCAGCTATTAAGCTTGACCACTTGCCAGGAATGGTTAAACCAGAATGGTTTAAAGGTCTCAGCCCTGGATGGAGAACCAGTGGGAGTTGGAACTATCTCTCATGCTATGATTCCCTTGGTATTACAGGCCAGCTCTATCCATTGTGAAAAACTATCCTTTCTCGTCCTCCCACAGTCAGAATTCGACATGATATTAGGACAGAAATGCATTGACACCCCAGAACTTAATTTTAGCTCTACTGCCATAGAAAGCCCAGATTCCGATTCTGTTTTTGAAATACCCTTGGAGTATCTTGATTTACGAGAAATATTTAATAAGAACAATGCTACCAATTTACTGCCCCATAGACCATATGACTGTGCAATAGAACTCAAGGAAGATCCCATGCTAACTTTTATCATAGGTTCATCAGGGATTTTAGTTCAATTGCCTCTCCTCCCACTTCTCTTTTGAAAGGAAATCCTAGGAGGATCTTTTGGACAGACAAGGCCGACAAGGCTTTCCAGGATAGGAACCGGGGTAGGAGCCATTCTATCTCAGAGATCAGGTCCCCATGCTAAATTACATCCAGTAGCATTTTATTTGCCCAAAATTACTGAGAGAAGCTATGTGATCGGGGACAGAGAACTATTGGCAGTGAATCTGGCCCTTGAAGAATGGTGTCATTGGCTAGAAGGTGCTAATCACCCATTTAAGGTTTTGACAGATCATAAGAACCTAGAGTACCTTAGAACTGCCAAAAGATTGAATGCACGACAGGCCCGATGGTCTGTTTTCTTTTTGAGATTCAAGTTCAGTATTACCTATAGGCCTAGTTCCCATAACATTAAAGCAGATGCACTATCTAGGATGTTTCAAGAGGAGGTGTTCGACCACCATAAGGAGTGCCCAGAACATATCCTTCCTCCTGAAGTGAACATTTCATCCATCAGATGGCAAATAGATGAAGAAATCAAGAGATCACTGCTTAACACTCAAGTGCCACCACAATGTCCTTCTGAGAAGTTATACGTAGTAGATCAGTTCAGAACACCGCTGATCACACGGGCCACTCTTCCCTCACCTCGGGCCATCTGGGAGAAACACAAACTTTCAAATTACTGCACAACAGGTACTGGTGGGAATCCATGGTTCACGATATCCATTCTTTTGTAACATCCTGTCTGATATGTTCTCAGTGTAAGACCCCCAAAGTGTTACTTGCTGGCAACCTGATGCCTTTACCCATGCCCCAGAAACCTGGCTATCACATTGCAGTGGATTTCGTCATGGATCTAACAGCATCGCAGGCATTTAATACTATTCTGATGGCAGTGGATAGGTTTTCACAGCGTGTATGTTTTACACCCTTTAATTCAGTCTCAGACCAAGGACTACAGTTCACTTGCCAGGTGTGGACGGCTTTCTTTCCAGCATTTGGGGGATTCGGTGAATTTATCTTCAGGGTACCATCCCCAATCTAATGGGCAATGTGAGAGGGTGAACCAGGAATTAGGGAAGTTCCTTAGACTGTACTGCTTTGACAACCCTTCAGACTGGTCAAGGTACTTGCCTAGAGAAGAGATTGCTCAGAACTCTTTGATTAGCTCAGCCACAAACTTGACCCCCTTCCAGTGTATTTTAGCATATCAACCTCCTCTGGCTCCATGAACAGGTGTACAGATGGACGTGCCTGCGGTCGATCATAGCGAGCAAGTATGGGCATAGACACTGCGCTACAACGTCAGAAGGAGGAAGCAGATCTACACAGAGGTCCTACTCCTAGCTACAATCCTGGGGACAGAGTGTGGCTGGCTGCAAAGGAATTCAGGAGGACTGAAGAGAGTTGTCGTAAACTTTATGCCCAAATATATGGGTCCTTTTAAAATAGTTCAATGAGTTAAAGATGTAACTTGCAGACTAGACTTACCCCCTCGTTTCCGAGTGTCATGCTCATTCCATGTCTCTCTCCTTAAACCAGTTGTTGCAGGGCCATTGAATGATGAGGTACCGGACGTCCCACCACCACCGCCCGCGGAGATAGATGGAGACTTCCCAGGAGTCTCCAGTGGATCATGTGACTCCTAACCTTGACTTGCGCACCTATCGGCGCTCACATTCTCCTGAATTTTAATCATGTTCACCTGTACTTATTGTCACATGACCTGTTAGATGTAGTATATAAGCTCAGTCTTAGTTTAGAGAGATTGCGAAGTATTGTATCTCTGAGATCTTGCTGAGCATTTGTTATGATTGCCTTCTCGTGTTTTTTGAGCATTGTTTGGATTACCTGTTTCCCATCTTTTTCCCTTGCCCTTTTGATACCATTGTCTATGCCTTTTGATCTGTGTTTTGACTCTCAGACTGTTTACTGTTTATGATTTTACTAAATCCTTGGTGTGAGATTAAAAATCTAATTTCACGATCTGCTAGCGTCTGATTTTTTTTGCAGTGTCACACACAGTACATTTTCATCTATGTGGTGACCCTCTGTTTTAAGCTTGTCATGACAGTGCAATATGATTTGTTTGGGAGATTTCATGGAAAATATTACAAGTAATGTAAACTGTGTTTTTTTGGTTGGTTTTGACAACCATCTTCTTACCAGACAAAAATGATCTTACATACTTTTAAAAAATGGGGAGATGTATCCTTCCTGAATTTGCACCAGTGGATCTAATCACTAACACATTTTTAAACAAGGCTCTTTAGCACTGAAAGTTGTCTCAAATGTGATTTTCCTAAAACTACAATAGCTTCTAAAGCATGAGTATTTAATAATTTAATGTCACAAGCCAGTGGCTGAATGTTACTAACCTCTTTTGAGGGATGAAGAATCACAACAGTAGCGGTGCATTTGTGAGTAATAAACAAACTTCCTATTCTCAAAATTATTCTGGGAGATGACAAATCTAGATTATTATAGCATAAATAAAGCAAAGCCCAGGGGTGTTTTATTAGTTTAGCTCATTTCAAGCTGTACTATGTAATGTTTTTGTTAAAACTAAAAGAAGTTGCATTACTGAGTCAAGAGAAAAAAAAGGAGCATGGAAAAATATGGTGTCCATGAGCTGAAATAATAATTATGTAATAATTAAGAAGTTGGGTCGAATTTCATGGAATTTTTTTGGACCGTGTCACACACAGGCTCAAGAAGAAAGTCTGATTCAATCTTTAGGTCTAAAACGCCATTATGTGATTCATCCACTCAAGGAAGTGGTCAGAATTTTTAAGACAGAAGCACTTTTCACACTAAGATCACTGACACTGAAAAGCTAGCCTAAGAAACAAATAAGATCATCTTGATCAATCCCTGTGAGTCACATCTGATCGAGTCACATTCGACACTTACAGCATATCTATTAAACAGATTGATGTGGCACAGTGTAAATCCTCATTGGATAACCTTTAGTGGCTTTCAGAAAGTTGCTGCCATTTCTGGAAATTACTTGAAAGAAATAAACTGTCACTACAGTTTAACAGCAGTGATTTTAGTAGGACATAAGAAAAATGTTAATTAATTGCATTTTGGTCCATTTCAAACCCAAATTAGTGAAAAGCATATTAGTCAGTCTTAAAATCTCTCTCTCTCTCTCTCTCTCTCTCTCTCTCTCTCTCTCTCTCTCTCTCTCTCTCTCTCTCTCTCTCTCTCTCTCTCTCTCTCTAGTTCTGTCAGTGCCAGACAGTAATGAGAGAGTATTTTGAACGTTTCACACACTCTTCATATGAGCTGAAGCATTTCATTCTCAGGCAGTGCAGCCATTAGCTTGGCTGCCTTCCAGCATTCTGTCAGTCTAGTTTATGTGCCTCACTGGCTGTGTGTTATGGATGTGTGTGTGTGTGAGAGCGTGGGTGGGTGCGCTGAAGCACAGAGATGGGCATTTTTCGAGGACTGCTGGGTATAGTCAGTGGCATGTGATTGCCCACAGGCAGATGGTTAATGGTCTCAGCCTGTATTCTCTTTCCACCAACATTTGTGCCACCTCAAGACATCATACCCGCACACTGTCATACGCTGCATGCCAGCTAACTGTATGATGCAGCTCTCTTGATGCCACTTGTGTCAATTTCAATGAAATTCTGCATGCTCCTGCTGAATGTTTGGACAGCCACCTGGGCCACGGTCCAGTAGGCCCAATCGCACCAGGCCCTTAGGATGTCCTACTTTACTGTATAATAACCCTTCTGGGAGAGCTAAACTGTGCCTGGCTCTAAACAGGGGGAGGAGGGATAGGGGTGGGGGGTATCCTTGAAAAGCCAGAATGACCCAGATGATGCCCCCCTCTGTGCCCTCTCTCATTGTTCTGACAAGGCAAAGAGCCTGTGCTTCATTTGCATAATAGCCGGGAGTAAAACAACAAGATAGTGCCGCTTGTCACAGCTTTAAACAGTGCCTATTATAGCGCCATGCAAATGATCTTCATAATAATCTCATGATCATTTATAGATTGGCTTGGGTTCACAGGAACTTCTCATTCCCTCGAATACAAACACACCCAAACAAAAACACGAGAGTTATGTATTCACACACAATCTCAGAACAAAGAACTTATTCATTAATAATTGTCTACTTAGCAAAGGATTGTTTCTGTCTTGAATGTAAATATAACCATATTCTTAATCATAGCCACCCATGGGTGTCAGCGGGGGGGTTGGGGGGGTGGACGGAAGAGATTAAGTGTTGTGGTTAGAAAACAGTTTTTTTGGCACTTGCCACTAGAAGAATGCATAATGTTACAGCATTTTCACTCACTATTTGTATATAAAAAAATACAAACACTCAGTTCCACACTACCTGAAAAATGAAGTGCTTTCACCATTGTATTCAAGAGAAAATAGCAGTCTAGAAAATCTTATCTAAATAGAATTGGCACTTTAAAGTATTTGGTGTGTGCACTGTATATATTATCCCCAGGGTTGGGATGTAACGGAATACAAGTATTCAGAATACATGCAGAAAAGTAATCATACTGATAGACTGATAAATCAACATGATCGGCTATTAATCTCAGTGTCACTGAGCTCTGCTAAAGTCTCAGTAAACTAATAAATCAATGTTATGTTTCTGGAACTTTATGGGATAAGTGAAAACTTTCTTAACTTATAGGTTAATTATTCTCAGGTTATAGAAGTATGTAGTAAAACATGACCCACCTGGGGGTGCTGAATATTTAAGTTGGTGAATTCACCACAAAATATTGTACATATTATTATTATATTCAAAAAACTGTATATACACAATATAAGGTAGCTGTCATTTTTAGTTGATGGAAAAATAAAATAATATATAATAATATAATATAATAATATAATGTGTGTATTTGTGTGTATGCATGCGTGTGTGTTGGTATGTGGGTGTCTGTGTGTGTGTGTGTGTGTATATGTGTGTGTGTGTGTTTTTTAAGGCTTTATTTTCTCACACACAATGTGTTACGTCTAGGATTACACCCACCTCACGTCAAGATTATTGTACCCCTCTTATCCTTATTGCAATATGATTATTATTGTCATTGTCATTTTTTGTATTCCTGTTTACTATCCGATTAATTCCAGTCTTATTAATGAAAAACTCATCAGATGTCAGTTTCTGAGATGTTTGTGAGACTGAGGGCAAAGCTGGGCAAATGTCCTTGTGAGATTTGCTGCATTTAAGTACATTCCAGGCCAGAATAATTCTGTCTGCCTGGATCAGAGATTCTAGTTACAAGATAAGCTATCATGGTTGTCTCAGGACAGAGGGACACAGACTTACAGCTCACTCTTACAGATCAAAGGGATTTGACAGTGTCTCACACATAGTGCCCAGTTTAGCTCTTTCAGGTTAAACAGCACAGCCTGCAAGAGGCAGGATATGTCCCAGTTGTGAGTGAGAGTGTGAGCGGTTCATTTGCCTTGTAAAAAGATGGAAAGAAGTGACTACAATTTCATCATTCCTCACTGATCTGAGGATTTCATCTGAGCACCAGGCAATCACAGGGCTCCTTAAGCTTTCTTAATTCTCACCGCTTTAATTTGTAAAGTGCCAGCGATTCCCATGATCCTTATCTCTCATGATTCTCATCCCTCTGATTGCTCAAACACTGATTTGGCCGCTCCTCAGAAGAATATCCCAGCCCCTTGCTATAAAAAGACAGTGGAGGTATTATCGTCTTATAAAACAGATTCGGAGACAAATTAAAAATTGTCATGCCTAATCTTCTTTGACCAAAAGTACCAAGTGCAAGTGGTACATGTTCTTAAATCTGCGGCCTGATCCCAGTTGTTTACAGCGCTAAGCCCTGAGAGGGATCTGGATGCTCATAAATCCGGGGTTTTTGATTGTGTCACGGCGGGAACGGGACACAAAGACACACTCCCATTTTCACTTCCTTTGCATCAGGACACCCACATCTAGGTCAGATAATTACTGTTCTCCTCCAGCTTACACACCATACTGTTCCTGCACACACAGACACACACAGACATTAATACATGCATGCATGAGCAACTACATACATTTGTTGTTTCAATAAATTAAACACACACACACATGTATATATATATATATATATATGTATATATATATATATATATATATGTGTGTGTGTGTGTGTGTGTGTGTGCCTTTATTACAGCTTCCATTTCAGGAGACTTGCTTTACGTGTTTCAAAAAAAGGTAGGATGTTTTTCTCACCTCTAAATTTGATTGAATTTTTGGCTTCTCACAAACCAAGTAATCCCAGTTACAAATTGAGACCCCTCTATTCAACATTCATCCACAGCTCAGATGTGTAGTTTCAGTGTTCTGGTGCATTTTTTTTTTATTTTAGTTTTTGAAACCTCTTTTCACAATGTCTTTATATTGTATCTTCACTTTCAGTGTTTTTTTTTACTATTTTGCATAATTTGAAAACTCCAGTAACTCTTTACATTGTGTTAAAAATCCATTATAAACAGGCCAATAGCAGAGATCCAAAATTATTTGTAAAAAAATACATATACAATATATATAGCAAATGAGGGAAAGTGCTCAATAACCAATAAGATTTCAGCAGCTGCTCATTATCGAAATAAAGCAAAATGCAAGACATACAGTCTCTGATCTCAAGAGTCAAAATGTAATTATGAGATGTATGAGATGCAATTCTAAGAAGGGCAGAGATATCAGATTCCAAATTGTATCAGCAATATCATAGTGAAGATACAACCATCATCCCCATCCCAAAGAAAACCACCATCTCAAGCATGAACGACTACTGCCCCATTGCTCTCACACCCATAGTCATGAAGTGCTTCGAGAAACTGATCCTCACTCACATAAAGAGGGGTCTTCCCAGCACCCTGGACTCTCACCAGTTTCAACAGATCTACTGAGGACGCAGTCTTTCTGGCAATGCACATTGCACTCAACCACCTGGAAGGAACAAACACCTATGTAACAATGCTGTTCATTGGCTTCAGCTCCGCCTTTAACACCATCATCCCCTCCAGACTCATCTCCAAGCTCAACACACTTGGAATAAGTCACACCCTGTGCAGCTGGATTATGGACTTCCTCACCTGCAGACCCCAGTGTGTTAGGCCCCTCCCTCACACTCAGCACAGGTTGTCCGCAAGGCTGTGTCCCCTCACCAATGCTCTACACACTGTACACCTACGACTGCACTCCAAAACACAGCTCCAATACTTTTATTAAATTTGCGGATGACACCACAATCATAGGCAATATCACCAATAATGATGAAGGACCGTACAGAAAGGAAGTCAAGCTCCCCACAGAGTGGTGTGCTGCCAACAACCTCTCCCTCAATGTCAGCAAAACCAAAGAACTGATTGTTGACTTCAAGAGGGGAAGTAGAGAACATGCACCACTGAGCATCGAGGGGGCAATGGTGGAAAGGGTGAACAGCTTCAAGTTTCTTGGTGTCTACATATCCAAGGATCTCACCTGGTCACTCAACACATCCCACATCGTCAGGAAAAGCCAACAACGCCTTCACTTCCTCAAAAGGTTAAAAAAAGTCAACCTGCCACAACAGCTCCTCTGCAACTTCGACAGAGCCACAGTGGAGAGCATCCTGACCAGCTGCATCACCGTCTGGTACGGCAGCACCACTGTTGCTGAACACAAGGCCCTGCAGAGGACTGTCAAAACTGCTCAACACATCACCGCAGCTGTCCTCCCACCCACAGAGGACAAATATAACAAGCAATGTGAGAGGAAAGCCATCAACATATCCTCGGACACCACACATCCCACCCACCCTTTGTTCCAACTCCTGCAATCCAGAAAGAGGTACCGGAACATCCGAACCAGAACCACCAGGATCAAGAACAGTTGCTATCCCCGAGCTGTCAAACTGGTCACACTGGCAGCTGTCACAATTGGCCCCTCCCAGTCCGGTCCATGTGCGTTTGTTTTGGTTTGGCCCATGTGTATTTGTTTTGGTTTTTAGTCCAGTCCCCACGTTTCAAGACTCCACCCCTGATTGTCTCCACCTGTGTTTCCACCTGTCCCTTGTTTACCTTTATGTATTTAAAGCCTGTGTTTTCCCCTGTCTGGTTACTGGTCTTTGTCTGAATTGTTATCTGCTGTGTTGGTGGTACTGGTGGTGTTTGTATTGGTCATCGTACTGTTGTTTGGACTGGTCTTTGTACAGTTGTTTGTTCCGTTTTGTCATGTCTGTCCCCCGATCAATCCATGTTGGCTCTATGACTCAGGATTTGCCCTTAATGAATCTCGCTTATCTCTGCATATGCGTCCGCCTCCTCGCTCCCCGTTACAGCAGCATCGACCTGAGCTTAACAACACTATAGTCTGTTACTGATCAGCCTGATCACCCAGCACACTAAACACTGAGATCCACTAGATCAGAGGACTGTATGCTGTGCACTTCATCTCTGACTAAGCCTTATTTCAAGTATATTTATATATTTATACTGTAACTGTTTATTTAAGATTTTTCCTGAACATTATGCTGCTACTCTGTACCTGCACTGTACACTTTATATACAGATCACTGTTTACATCTCTTTACATTCTACATACTTTTGCATTTACTGTACTGCAATTCACTATGCACATTTCTGTCTATATATCTGACACACCTGAATATCTGACTATGCACATGCTGTATACATCCAATATACCTGTTATAACCTTTGCCTATGCACATTATGTCTACGCTCGATATTTGTACTTACTGACTATGCACATTTTTGTCTTGTCTTTTGTCTTTGCACTGTTTGCTATTTATCTTTTATTACTGCACTGGAGAAGTAGCCCGATAGTGTTTCGTTTAGCTCTTCTACTTGCATTGTATAATGACAATAAAGTTGAATTGAAAGTTGAATTGAAGATGGTATTGCAGCATTACTGAGCTTGAGCATGTCTATTCCCTAACCTGATGAGGAACAGGATGTATGCAAAAATAAACGCAGAGGCAGACTGTTTCTGGCAGCCTCCCTTCAGTCCTATTCAACCTATATACTGGCTCATATATTGCTTCAATATTGTAAAATCTGGCAAAATATTCTTATTCTAGTTTATTTTCAGAACTCTGCAGATTTGCTTCTGAATTACTTTTGTGCTCTTCTGAGTTCATGATCCCATCAGTGAACACAAGCTCACCACTTTAAGCAAAACAGTACCAAACTTTAATGCGGGGCTACTTCTGGTATAAACAACATAGACAGTTGCCTGGGAGAGCACCCTGTAAGTGATGTCATATTACTGAACAACAGTTAAATGCTGAATAAGTGTGCAGCTTAACATGTAGCTTCAGAGTCTGCTCATCATATGTATTACTGCCTTGCTGACTGACAGCCATCTCCACTCCCCTACAAAATACTCATCCAACAAAGTATTCAGTAAAATTTTGTCTAAGGTGCCAAATAGGTTATGCCCACCACTGCTCTGATGTTCCCACCTCTGTACTTTACAGTGCAGTCTGGTTGGAATTCTTCTCCAGACTTTCTCTATGCAAAGTGTCTATTATCAGTCTGATTTTCAATTAGATTATTTTATACTATCTTACTCAGTCTTTTCATGCTGTCAAAAAATTATGCATTAAGTTTTATTTTGTATGCACATTAAGCTGTTCTTTGTAACTTACCAGAGAGATGGACATTAGAAGAGAAAGATGTAAACTTATAATATTCAAAATATCGTCCAATGTAAACAAGAAAGAAAGAATAAAATAATTTGTTCAGTTTGTGAAAAGGTTTCATTTACAAGGCAGTGGAGAGTTTGCTTCACTCTAAAACTTTTATTTATTTGTCATTTGTAAGGAGAAGGTTCATCCAGTATGTCTTCCTAGTTTCAAAAACCTGGAAAAAAATAATCAGGATCAGAATCAAGCATTATTGGCCAGGTATTCTTACATATACAAGGAATTTGGTTTTGATTACAGGAGCTCACAGTATCAAACAGACATTTACATGTAGTGAATAAAAAAAAATAAAATAAAATGAAATAAAACATGTATTCCTACCATCACTTACTCACACACACACACACACACACACACACAGTCTTACCTGTAACCTTTACATTGTGCAAGGTATGTGTCTAAAGTTAAAGTGCTGAGTGCAGCAGCAGTTAAAGGGTGTATAGTGGTAAAGAAAGGGATCAGTGAGGTGACAGTCAGATGAGTGGGGTAATATGGCAGGTAAGTAAGATGCTACAATATACACTGGTTTGAGATGGTAGTTTCAGAGAATGGAGTTTGATACTATATCCAAGTATTTTAGAAATGCAGTTTAGAAGCTGGAATATTGTGAGACCGATGACTGTAGTGTCACCTGCATACCTCAAGATTTTGACTGAGTGGTCCATGGAAGTACAGCCATCCGTGTACAGTGAAAAGAGCAATGATGAGAGAACACAACCCTGTGGAGTGCCTGTACTGGTGATCTGGGTGTTTGAGGCGAACTTTCCTAACCTCACCTGCTGCTCTCTGCCAGTAAGGAAGTTGGTGATCCACTGGCAGGTGGGGGTTGGCAGGCTGAGTTGGAGTAGTGTGTTGTGTAGCTATCCTGGGATGACCATATTAAAGGCTGAGCTGAAGTCCAAGAACAGAATTCTTGCATACATTCCTGGGTGTTCAAGCTGTCCCATGTTCACTGCATCGTCTGTAATTGCCTAAATGGTAAATTCACTTGACTAAGATACCTCATAGACTGCTACACCAGATGCTGTGAAATAACGATGATAACAGGCAAATGTTTGTATGATGTCAACGGAACACAGTTCCAGGACAGGTTAGTGCTTCTTTCTTTTAGTTGCTATAACCAAACAAAGCAACCTCTATTTGGGATTAATTCGAGTTTTCAACTGTAATTGCCAGCTGTATAATAAATAATATCTGACAGTTATGTAGGTTCACGACAACCATCTAACACAGTTTTTAAGCGGGCATGTCCCACCTCTATCCATCTGAACTGACACCAGGGCCAACACATTTACTACACAGGAATAGGTGATCATAGGTGCTCAGAAATGCAGTTGAACTATGAGATGAACTATGATGAACTATGAGACAGGAAATGCTATCAAGGAAAAGTATGGAAAATTCAGAATTAAGGTACCTTTCAGTCCAGCCAAAAACTGAATTGTCACTTTCTAATTATAGGCAGGAACTGCTTTTCAGGGTGCTGATATTATGCAGCTCTGTTTTCTGTTCATTTGTGCAGATTCTCTCAGGATGCAGTTGAACTGAGCAACGCTGAGGCTTATGGCCTGATTAAAGAGATTTCTGATTCCTGCCACAGCCCAACGAACCAGCACAGGCAAGTGGCCCGGCTGCACAACGAGATTTTCTTGGGATTGGTGGGAATTATTCTGAGTATTAATTCGGGTCTCTGTGGCAATCTGCGAGCGGCGGCTGTCCGGTCATTGGGCTGATGCTGAGGATAAGGAGCAGCTGCTGATGCTCAGTTCAGCAGGCAGATTAATCCGATGAGACTGTGTATTAAAAAAATAAGGGACAGAGCAAGTTTGATTGAGACTTAGAGCTGCAGAAAATGAGGTGTGTTGTTGGAACAGAGGACAAAACGGCTTGATCTGCATGTTGTTGAGATGAGATGAGTTCACATTCCTCATGGGTATATTATCTGAGATGTACTATATCTTTTTGTCCAAATTATCATCTTTTCTTGGATATAGAGTATAATTTATCAAATACCAACTGCAGAAGGGTTTGGTTATGTTGAGCTACAGAAATCCCTCTTTGTAACAGTTCTGAACAGTTGTAAGCAGTGAACCCTGCTTCACTGGGCAGAGTTCACTTTTCAAACCCAAACATGACTTAGAATTGTGTACATTTGTAATGTATTCAAAAACAGGTTAGGAGACATTACTTGAGTCACTGCAGAAGAATAACAAGACAACAAACAGATATGTTTAGTATGTTATATCTAAACACAGGATAATACATAAGTTCCAGTAGTATTATTCACAGTACCTAGTCTTAGGCAACCAAGGACTTTGTTTAAGGCTATTAATCTCAGTAGTAAGTGAAGTAAAAACACTATATAATGCTGGATAAAATACAATAAAATGTAAAAATTTGTTGGATTCATTAAAGCCTAATTTTCAAAATGTCTGCATAATTCAATCAATGAGATAAAAAAGTAATTCAGTGGTTTGATATATAATGGTTTATTGTAGAGAGACTTACTGAGTCTGTTTTTACAGTGGTGGTGATAGGAACCAGGAGTCGCAATGGCTGCCGCTCTAATTCATCCCAAAGGTGTTCTATCGGGTTGTGCAGGCCAGTCAAGCTCTTCTACATATTACATATTATTACATATTAGCAATGTGTTCAATCATTTTGTGTAATACCTTTTGATGTAGTGTTAATGGCTCATAGCAAAGAACATTGATTTTTTCTTGCTTTTTCTTAAAATAAAAGACTTTGAATTAGTACAGAAACATTTTTAATGTTTGAAAACAAACCATTCAGTCTCCAGAGCATGTGATCCATATATGGAATATAAGCTTTGAAAACAGACCTGTTTTGAATAAATTGTTTTAGTGATCAAAAAGAGCCACAAAAAGCATCACATTTACATCTTATCCACCTATTTAGCTTACAGAGGTTTAGAATTCCTCTTCATGGTCATTCAGTGTTTCAGCACGGACGGTATTTTGAATGAGCAGCTAATCAGCGCAGCTCATTTACCTGTCTCAAATTCTAATGGATAAAGAGAGGTCAGAAAATGGTCATGTAAAAATAAATGAAGACCATTTTTGGTATGTAACCTACACAAATTTTGTAATTGGAACTACAGCAAAAATGTTCCTTTAAACACTTCTTACTTCTGGTTCCTATCACCACCACTGTGAACAATTCTGCATTCGTATATCTCTTTAGAACGGCAGCATTTCAAATAAGATCACTCTGACTTTTTTCTTTTTTTTTGATCATACACATCAACAGCACATCTGATTTCATTGAATAAAGCACCAATTACGAATTATGAATTATCATATCCTCTACAAAGAGCAAATGTGAATATGACTCTTTTTTGTTTTGCATTTTAGTGCAGTGTTTATTTATTTGCCGAGTGGAAAAAAAAACATTAAATATAAAATGGTGGTGTGGTGGGTAGCACTGTCACCTCACAGCGAGGAGGGCCTGGGTTCAATTCCCTGCTGGGTGACCGGGGTCCTCTCTGTGTGGCGTTCGCATGTTCTCCCCGTGTCTGTGTGGGGGTTCTCTGGATTTCTCCCACAGTCCAAAGACATGCAGTCAGGCCAATTGGACGTGCTAAATTGCCCCTGGGTGTGAGTGTGTGAGTGACTGTCTGTCTGCCCAGTGATGGACTGGCGACCTGTCCAGGGCATATTCTGCCTTCCACCCGATGACTGCTGGGATAGGCTCCAGTACCCCCCCGCAACCCTGACAGAGAAGTGGTTTAGATGGATGGATGGAATATGATATATATATATATATATATATATATATATATATATATATATATATATATATACACACACATACACGTAATACATGTGTACATGTAACTACTTATGTGCAATAAGAATTTTCCATTCCATTTTACAAAAAAATGGTTTTATAATTTCAGTAAAAAAAAAAGAAACATGTTTTAAAGACACTGTTTGTTGTCCCTGTTCTTCTAACATAGTCAGGGCATTTTTGTCCTGAAAATATATGAAAACACACACCACTCACTTCCCCTCCTGTCTCTCTTCCACAGCTTTCCCCACTCGCAGTCATGAATATTTACGAGGGGCAATAATAATAACATGTTTGCATTGTTGCGACTGCTCTGCCTGAATTATTCACTGGTGGCCTCTCTTTATGTGGTGCTGTGCAGCATGGCCCCGTTCGTATCCTTCCTTCCAGTCAGCTACACTCTGCCGCGCCACGTCAGCCATGTCACTGTGGCTTAGGCCAAGACGGGGGTCAGAATTTGCTCTGCCAAGCCGTGTGAGTTTGAGGGGTGGTGGGGGCCAATCACGCATGAGACAGCTTTTCACTTCCAGTGTCCGTTTCTGCACACCAGCCAACAGGCCCTCCATGCTTCACACATTAATCTACTCAGCAGCCTTAATGCTGCAAATAAAACTTTTATGCACTTCTATTTGCTGTATCTGTTCTGACTCAAAAAAGGCTTAGGTCAGCAAGGCACCTCTCTGGTTTTGACTCTGTTCATCCATTATATAGAACTGTGCTGATAAATACTGCATTCGTCATGTGAGTTTTTAATAAGCCTTGGATTTGTTCCTATGGCTGATGCAGCTCTGAATGCATTACATGCGCTACATGTGTGTTTCCCATATACACTCACAAAGAGGTCACTCATGTATCACATGTCATTGGAGATCTGACCACTTACATATACAAAAAAAGGCAGGAAAAAAAATTCTGCTGAATGAGCATGAGACACGCTGGCCTGACATTATAGTAACTAAAATTTGACAATGTCGCCCTCTGCTGTTGAAAATGTAAATTATCACCTTAAACAATGCCAACTACTAGACACAAAACTGATGTATGTATATGTCACATTAGAAGTTTCAAATATGCTGTTTCCCAGTTCTGGTATTGGAGTCTGTCCACTCTTTACATTTTAATGATTTCTGTATTCTAACATACCCATTTAAGTCTTATTAATTAGCTAATGAGCTAAGTCAGCTATGTGCAGATTATGAGTTATTTCAGGACCAATACTGTAAACATCAGTCTAAAAGCTTAGGAATTGAATTTTAAGTGAGTAATATATTGTTTCTGTCACAGCAAAATTTTCAGCTTTAAAAAAAGGCAAAAAAAGAAAAACACTCAGTCACAAAGTCACAAAGTCATAGCTGAAAGTCAAAGTTTGAACACCTCTGGTCAAATAACATTTTTGTTGATTTTCTAAGTGAAAATTAATTATCATATCCTCTACAAAGAGCAAATGTGAATATGACTCTTTTTTGTTTTGCATTTTAGTGCAGTGTTTATTTATTTGCAGAGTGGAAAAAAATAAAACAAAAAATATAAAATGGTGGCGTGGTGGGTAGCACTGTCGCCTCACAGTGAGGAGGGCCTGGGTTCGATTCCCTGGCCGGGTGACCAGGGTCCTCTCTGTGTGGAGTTTGCATGTTCTCCCCCTGTCTGCGTGGGTTTCCTCGCACAGTCAAAAGACATGCAGTCAGGCCGATTGGACATGCTAAATTGCCCCTGGGTGTGAGTGATTGTCTCTGTTTGCCCTGCAATGGACTGGCAACCTGTCCAGGGTGTATCCTGCCTTCTGCCTGATGACCACTGGGATAGGCTCCAGTACCCCACCGCGACCCTGAGGGAGAAGTGGCTTAGAAAATGGATGGATATAAAGTGTGGTTTTCAGCCAACCACAAATAATGTTTATTTTTTCCAATATCTTAAATTCAGTAAAAAAACATTAAAATGTACAGAAATGTGTTTCATGTAGATAATGTGTTAAATAATTTTCACTTACAAAATCAAAAACATGTCATTTAACTAGGGGCACCCAAACTTTTGCATAAACTATATTTTGTATGTAACAATATTTTATTTCAGTCATTTTAGTCCATGAAATGGTATAAAAGAAGTAGTTATAAGGTTTTGCTTTGACAGTGATGAAAGTTTAGATCATGTTTCCAGCCTTATTCTAGTGTTCATCTCATCACAAAGTGGCCCCTTTCTACTGACCTCTTAATGGCCATTCTGCCAGTGGAATGGAGACCAACTGAGATGTTTTTCATTGATTTAAAATGTTTTTTTAATCAATTAAAATCAATGAAAAAATATAATGTAAACACAAGATCATAAATGTTGACTTGCTCGTGCATTTTCAAAGACATTTGGTTCTGCAACATTTCCATCAAAATATATTACATCAACATTACTGAAGAAAGAAAAGCATTCCTTTAAAACAGATGAAAACTGCATTTTATGGTTAAAAGTTATAAAAATGTAAGTAAATAAATAAAGAAATAAACAAGATATGTTGAAGTATTTTTATGAAGGCCTGAGATTACATTCATGAATTACAAAAATAAGACCATTCAATATGAGGTATGTGTATTATTCGATGTATGCATTCAAGTGTAGTACATAGCTGCTCTCAATCAAAAATGTATATTTCTGTTAAAGCTACTGACAATATCAGTGATTTTCAGTAGTTTCTATTTTCAGGTGAAGCCTAGCTAAAAGTGAAAAAATTATTGAAGGGAGATCTGAAAGGTAAAAATAATAGCTTTTGGCAGCAGGGGGCAGTGTGCTTCCACAAACCACTACAAGGCCTTTTGACTGCTCACCTGAGTGTGACATTCATTCCTTTCACACAAGCAAAGCACTTGTGCAGGTTTTCACATTTTTTTACTATAATACGTTTAATTTGCATATCAGATTAGCAGCTGCATCTTTCATTAACAGTCCATACTAAAAATTGAACCTCTTTAGAGTCAGACTGGGTGCATAGTTATTCTTGTGTGTATTTATTCACTATGTGCCACACACCGCGCACTATTTTGCAAAGTGCTGCAGAGCAGGACACACTCAGGGGTGTGGTGGTGTCCTCGATGGGGGTGTTGGGGCACCTCCCTCGGTTGCTGTAATGAAAGGCTTCCTGGCTGTGGCTAGGCCAGCAGGGCATTCTGCAGCTTAGAATACCCAGTCTGTGACCCAGCTCTGTGGCACCGAGGACAGGGAGGAGAACACTACTGGCTTCAGAGATCAGTCTTTATAGAGAACTATGTGTAAATCATAAACAGGTAGAACAGGCTCAAAATGCATATGCATGAGTTACAAACACTGTTTATTTTTTGGATTATAATGTTGGTACACTTTCCAGTTGCCTAGTATGACACCGGCTTACTGAAAGCTAGCACTCTTTGTGCTAGATTTGCTAAAAATACCTTGCCTTATAACCATTTAATGCCACTTATAATAATTTTCAAAGCTTATAGCAGACATATCACCCTACAGTTTGACTGAGTAGCACCTCAACTGACCTTCAGGTCATAATATCTAAAAAAAAGAAAAGAAAAGCCTGAAAGCCTGGCTAAAAAAGAAAATCTCCACAGAGGAGACGCCTCTGACGATAATAACCCAGAGTGGCGAGCCTGGTTCTGTAGCAGGCAAGCAGTGCAAACCGACCCAAACCAGTCTGCTGTGCAAGGCAGAGGCCTGGATGCTGCAGCAGATGGAAGCTGGGGTTAAATTCAGCTCTGGGTGTAACCATACATAAACAAGAACAGCAGACCTCAAACAGGGCTTCTGGATGCACTGCTGCCGGCTTCTTGGGAAGATGACTCTGGGTACAAAATTGTCCTTTCAATCTGATTTACAACCAACTCTCCCTCTATCTTAATCTAATATAGCTTCAACCATTATAAAGACACTGAGATGGTTGGAGGAACAGCAGTGGAAGCAGTAGAAAGAGCTCTCCAGCAACATCCAGAATTACTGTCATCCTTGCTGGCTTTACACAGACCAAAATGATATTTTGAGCATTTCTTCTCCATATTTATGAGCAATTAAAAGTGTTTCCTCTTCATATTTATTACACAGTGAAACGGGCAGTAAGGGCTCATGACTTCCTGACGTTTTAAAGATTCAGGCGTGCTTAAAAGAACACTTTCATTTTCACACACACACACACACACACACACACACACACACACACACACACACACACACACACATATATATATATATAAAATTTAGAGAGTGAAATGTTGGGGTGTATATTTGGGGGTGTACATATGTACATAATTAATATATATTTATAATCATAACAATAATAACATAAGGTGGAGCTACCTTTATAAAATGGTCAAATTCACGTATAGTCATTGTGAACAGCAGCTAAAAATTTTCAACTTATGTAGAAACTGTTTGGTTCTGTCTTTTTCAGTCACCCTGTGAGTACCCTGCATAACAATTTCCTGATGAACAGACCAACACAAATGGCCCAAAATGACTTGCAAAAAAATCTGGCTACATTAACTTCCATTACCATTTTGATGATACCTTGATAGGAAGTCACTTGTGCAACAAATCCAGTTGTGAAATTTCCTCACTACTAAATATTCCACAGTCAACTGTAAGTGATATTATAACAAAGCGGAAGCAATTCAGCCATGAAGTGGTAGGCCACGTAAAATGACAGAGCGGGGTCAGCGGATGCTGAGGCGCATGGTGTATAGAGGTTGCTAACTTTCTGTAGAGTCAATCACTACAGACCTCCAAACTTTATGTGGCCTTCAGATTAGCTCAAGAACAGCGTTGAAAGCTTCATGGAATGGGTTTCCATGGCTGAGCAGCTGCATCCAAGACTTACAGCACAAAGCACAATGCTGTGGTGTAAAGCGCCACCACTGGACTCTAGAGCAGTGACATCATGCTTCTCCATCTGGCAATCCGATGGATGAGTCTGGGTTTGGCGGTTGCCAGGAGAACAGTACTTGTCTGACTGCATTGCGCTAAGTGTAAAGTTCGGTGGAGGGGGGATTATGGTGTGGGGTTGTTTTTCAGGAGTTGGGCTCTGCTCCTTAGTGCCAGTGAAAGGAACTCTTAATGCATCAGCAGACCATGAGATTTTGGACAATTTCATGCACCCAAATTTGTGGGAACAGTTTTGGGATGACCCCTTCCTGTTCCAACATGACTGCACACCAGTGCAGGAAACAAGGTCCATAAAAATAGGGATGAGCGAGTTTGGTGTAGAAGAACTTGACTGGCCTGCACAACCCGATAGAACACCTTTGAGATGAATAAGAGCGGTGACAGTGTCTGATTTCACAAATGCGCTTCGTGCATATGCGTGTGAAGGCAAATGAGCGAACACTTTTGGTAATGTAGTGTATGTGTGTGTGTGTGTGTGTGTGTATATATATATATATATATATATATATATATATATATATATATATATAAATATATATATCAATCAACTATTCTACTAGTTATCCAGTTAAATTTGCCCTTAAAATTCAAGACTAAACCTTCAACTATTACCTATAGCACCTATGTACCTTCAACTTCAACCCAAAATTTTAACCTAAGTATAGCCTGGCACTAATCTAAATGCTAATCCTAAACACTGTTGAGAATCAATTGACTTTTGACAGATTACAAACAGTTTGTTTGTAAATTGAACATCTATAGATAATCTAATTGCAGCTATCCAAATAAAGTGGGACTGCTACTTTGAACCTTGAATGGAAGTTAATGGATTAAGATTTGTTTTTGGAGCATTTCTATTGGTCTTTCTTCATGACATTTTAACACAATTTGCTAGGTAGCTGGCAAAAATAAAAAATAACAAATATTAATCTAGATTTTACTTTAGGTGAAACAGATTTCTACATATTTTCAACATAAGATCAAGTCTATAAATAACACATTTTTTCTTAATCTTTTCTGCAAGGTGCTAATAACTATAGAGGGCACTGTAACTTGTGGAAACCTTGTGCAGTCAAGAGACTAGCAGTGGACACATTCTTCAGATGACAAAGAAAATAACTAAAGTGTGGTATGTCACACAGAATCAACTGCTTTTAAATATACAGGACTATAATATAATGCAACATATCAGCACACATAAGAAGCTAGCGGTGAGGGCCCAACTACTCAGAAGGGTATGTTGTGGACATGCACCTGTGTGAGCATGTTTGCCTCTGCTCTTCAGGGAAAGGCAGAGTGAAAGTGTGTTGAACATTAGCATTCGTAGCAGCGAAGGGAAAAAAATCCCTTCCTTTGTGGGATGCCCTCTATACCAAGTGGTCGCCTTGGAAACTTTCTGTGGACATCACAAAGAAGCCAGTGTGCAGCGCTGCACAGACAGCTTGGCAGCCACGCTGGCCATAGTAGCGATGTTCCCTCTCTGAGCAATGATGTAATGTTTTGGAATGATCAGAGCGCCTCAGCAAGAAGAGCAGTGTGTAATGGATGAGTGGTTGCTGTGGATGAAGTTTTGTTTGAGAGTTTTCTTGTTTTGGAGGGGGCGGTTTCAATATGGCTGTCTATGGCCCATGCCAGGTCTATGGCTTGCACTTTTTTTTCCTCTCTTTCTTCTCACAGTGTAATTTAAAACACCAAATTGAGGGTTTGCAGCCAATCCCTGCATCCTCTGTGATTTGTGTTCTGTCACGTTCAGCTCTGCTATGAAGCCATTTATTTGCCTATCCACTCATTTGCTTTTGTTTGTCCCTCTGTTCAAGAGCTAATCCCTGGCTTATGAGAGGAGCTGAATCATACAGCACAAGACACCCCTTGTATCTGATGCAATACATTACATAACCCCAGAGCCCAATCATCATACATGTTCCATGCCAGTGCGGTCCTCAGCCGTAACACAAACTGACAATTTATGGCAATTGGAATTTCACAAAATTGTAACATAGGCTAAATTTAAATAGCCTCTGTGCCTGCAAGCCGCAGGCTTCCATTTGACTTATGCTATGAACCACACTGTTTACATTCACGACAACTCGCTCCTGCATGGCTGACGACCAGCAATGCTGTGACCAAGGTGGTCAGTAATCATGGACATCATTGTAAGTATTTGTAGACTACTTGATTGCTTAAACTTTTCGAGGCCCTGAGCTTGCTGTCTGCCAACATAAAGAGTGCAACTAAAGAGAGAGTGATCTGCAAGAGAGACTACCAAAAACTAACTTTCACTTCAGACACAGATGTAAATGCAAACTGAGCTACAAAGAAACGGAACTAATTTAATAAACCAATTGCAGAGTGCTTAGAATTGCAGTGCGCATTATTTGCATTGAGTGGCGCTGTTCGTCCATATTGTTCTGCCTATTTTATGCAAACAGGACATTAAAGCAGTTCAGCACCTACTCTTTACTGAGTAACGGTGCAGGATGCAGAAAGCAGAGTAAGAGTAACGCATCATGCTGTGGTGACAGCAGCACCAATCCAAGCGTGTGGAAAGACGACGGCTTAACTGGGGCAAAAGAAAGTGCTGTTGAATGCGCTGAATTCGTGAGTAAGAAAAGTGTTTGCTGAAACCTCCTTTACAGTAAAAGAAATCAGATCCCGAGCAGCTCAGATTTGTTTGTCAGTGAATGACTGACACGGCAGGACTGTAAACCCGGGGCTGCTGTGATGACGTGTTCGGGGTGGGGTGGGGTTAAAGAACCAGGGAGTTTCAGCGCCCTGCAAAAACTTTCTAGGCTCCTCCTCTTCAGCAGCTGCAAAGCATTTATACACATGTGCAAAACTCACCGATACACGACACTCCCCACAGCCGAGGTTCACTTTCCACCAAACAGCTAAAACACAGAGGAACAGCACGGCGAAGCACCAGCGCTGTCGTCCGCGAGCGCCTGAAGAAACGCCAAACTCAGAAAGAGAGCAGCCGTGGATATTCCGTCACGCACAAGGATCCTTCTCGATCCATCAACAGTTTTTGAGCTGGAAACTCAACGGAGAAAATGTCTGCTTCAGTGCTGTCTTCCATTTACGACTTCGACCTGTTGTACAGGGTAAGGAACTCTCTCTGAAAACCTCTTTTTTACTACATACATTCCAGTCTTTCTTGTAAAAGCCAGCTTTAAACGCTGTAGCTTCAGGGTAACGTGTTTGTAACCGAGTTCGGAGGAGGGAGGTGTGTGGCGCAGGCGAAAGCCGTCCAAGTACAAGTGGTGTTAAAGGAATAAAATAATGACTAAACGCGCAAAAAGTAACTACTAAAAACTTTAAAAAGTATCAGGTCAAAAAAGATCAAGTACTGAACTCTTTATAGAACTATAGAACTGCTGCGGAGCTTCTAAGAACGTCCAGAATCTATCAGCATAGAAACTGACCAATATTAGGCGCCATCCTTCTCTTTTTGAGATCCCTTTGGTACAGTTCCATACTGCTAACGCTCGAAAGTGTGAGCAACAGCAAAGCAGTCCAAGTACTGTTACCAATAGAATAGAATGATATATAAAAAAAACCAAAAACAAAGAATTCAAAACCAAATATGGAGTGCTAAAATGGACTTGGGGGGGGGGGGGGTGTACTTTAACCCAAATATAATAGAAACACAGCTATTATAATTTGACACCATTCAAAAATCCCAGCTCATCAAAAGTTTACGTAAGTGTACATAACTGTGTACATGCCACTAGTTGCCGCCCATCTCTAAGTCTTGCAACAGTGTACAAACTCACATAAACACCAGCAGGCCTGCTAGCAATCTAAACTTTCTTGTTTTCTGCAGCAGGAGAAAACCCAAAGCTCTAATGCGATCCACCTAAACAGCATGCTGGACAGGAGGACGGTAGTAGGGCTCCCACTAGCCACCTCTAACACAAACAGCAACAGGTCCAACTACTTCAGGAGCAACTCGATGGGCCACGTGGACTCGAGCAGCGGGAAGGAGAGCCCCACAGCGGCATGCACCAACAAGGAGAACCGCTTTCGGGACCGCGCCTTCAGCGAGAGTGGCCAGCAGCAGCTCCAGGAGGCACTCATCCAGCCCAGAGCTGGCTCTCAGATCAATTCCACCCGCTACAAGACCGAGCTCTGTAGGCCTTTTGAGGAGAACGGCTCTTGCAAATATGGCGAAAAGTGCCAGTTTGCTCATGGCTATCATGAACTGCGGAACCTTTCTCGGCACCCCAAGTACAAGACGGAGCCTTGCCGCACATTTCACACCATTGGTTTCTGCCCCTATGGACCACGCTGCCACTTCATCCACAACATGGATGAACGCCGACCAGTAGGGCCAATGAGGCTCAAACGGGAGCTCAGTGAGCGGGAGCTGGAGAGGGATGAGCCAGTTCCGTTTCTGGTGCACAAGGACAACAGGCCCAAACTGCACCACAGCCTGAGCTTCTCGGGCTTCTCTAGCCCACGTGGGGTGGAGAACATCCCCTCACGCACACCGCCACCCCCTGTCGCCTCAGCCTCATGCCTCAGTGCCTTCTCGTGCCCCGAGCAGGATCTCAAGGCTTTTCTTGCCCCCCTCATTCCACAAGCCCTTGGGGTCTTTAACAATGCCTCTTCATACGGCAGCAGCATCCAGGCCGGTCCAGGCTGCCCGCCGCCCTCGCCACCTTACAGACTGGGCCACGCACCAGCCATGAGGCCCCTGTCTCAATCACCCGTCTTTGATTCTCCCCCAAGCCCCCTGGAGTCACTTTCTGACCCTGAGAGCTTCCTGAGTGGCTCCTGCTGCTCCTCCGGCACCATCAGTGGCTCTGAGTCGCCAAGTCTGGACTCAAACAGGCGCTTGCCCATCTTCAGCAGACTGTCGATCTCAGATGATTAAGTTATTATTATTCATAGCCTATTATTATTACTAATGTAAGCATTATTATTATTATTATTCCGAATGGTGTTTGGTTTAGCAGGTCACATTAAGCTTTCTTTTTTGTTTTAAACCAACAAATTAACAAGAAGGTGCCTTTATACAGTCCTAGTCAAGGACTCTTGTGTTGTTTTTTTGTGTGTCAGATAAAGTAGCCAAGCTATCTCGGGAAAACTTGTATTCCAACTTCTGTAACTGCTTCACAGTGCCACCGTGTGGTGCCCTGTGGTGTGAGTGAGTAAGAGCAGTCGCTGTGATGGGCCCACAAGTTGCTGATGAAATGTCGCTGCAGATTATTTTTTTTTTTTCTTTTTAAACTATTAAGTGGTATCATTGCGATTTGCAACATGCTATGAAATCTATTTAACTTATTTATTGTCATGTGAAAAGTATAGCCTTTGTGGATAAATCAAGTCCATATGGTATTTATCAAGTCTAAAGCAATACAGCTATATTCCTTTTTAAATTATGATCTCCATTGTTAATCTGAAAACACGTGTTTTTTTTGTTTTTTTTTTCTCACAATAATGTATTTTTGTTATGTTTGGGTATTGTGCTGTACATAAGTAAATTATAAATTGTATGCTATTTATTTCAGTTTTGTTTACTACGTGTTAAAGAGTGGGAGCGTCTCATGAGGCCTCATTTCTTGATTTGGGGAGGGGGGAGGTCAGAGGATCTCTGGGCATTTGGTTTGTATAGAATGTAGAGTCGTTTTATTGAGTAATGTATGAACTAGCCTTTCACAATTCAAACCATCACTTATGTTTTTAAGAATAGCGACAATACGGACAACCAAAAAAACCTTATTTGCACATAGTTGCACTATTTCAGTCAAGTGCCAGAGAATGTAGCAGTCCCTTACTATCTTGACCTTAACTTTCTAATGTGTGCCTACAGTGTAAACGATCTCACATACTGTAGATCAACCTAACTAAGAATTTTGCTTTAGTACATATGTCAAGCAAATTCAACTGAATGTAGCTTTTGTTTAGTTAGATCAAGATACATTGATTAGACTATTTAAATGCCTTTTTTTTCAGTTATGCTCATTATTTTTTAATCATTTTCGAACACACCATTCCTTATAATAAAATAAAGAATAGTGTTTGTCTTTTTGACTTCATGTAAATCTCTACACTTGCTGGTCGGGAAAGTACTTTGAAACTATGTTGTGTAATGTAGTTAGACAATAACTCTTAATGATCGGTTGGACTACTTAGGTTGGAAATAAAAACCTTTGAATGTACTGAAAAGTTAGCTTGAGTTATGAGGGATTGTGTATGCAGCCTTTGTGTGAGGCATAAATTTGTATTTTGAAATATTTTACATGGATATCTTAATAAAGATACATTTTCAAGGAAAAGAATGGGAGTTGAACTTTTCTTTAAAACGACAAATGAGGTGCAGTTTTGTCCTAGGATGTAGCTTGTTCAAATCCTGCTGAACAGGGCTGTGAAACTGTAAATGATTGACCTTCTTACCCTCGTTCTTGTCTTTCTTTGAGGAGAATGGCTACCAGAGTGCCATATTTGTCTGCTTTGAATGGCAGGCAGTGAAGTGTTGGTGGGGTGGAGGTGAGGGGCTTTTCATTCTACTGTTTGAAAGACTTTCTAAGCCGAGTTAGCAGTCTTGTAGAACGTTGCGCAGTTCACTCACCCACGGGAATCACATCACCTATTGTTTCACTGCTTAATGGCTGATGACTGGAGCTCTGGAAATTAAGTTCTTAGAGTCAATTCATCACAAAGGAGAGCAATTAGGAAAGCAGCCAGTGTATCAGCACCAAGAGTTTGCTAAAAGATAAGAAGGTCTGCAAATATTTACATCCTAAGAACCTTAGACAAAGCTGTTTAACCTTGTGCAAGCCTAGGGTTTGTGTGTGTATTTGTACAAATGTTTGCTTTAGCTTGTGTGAGACTGCATTCGGATATATATGGAGGTGTGTATGTGTGAGTGAGTTGTGTGTGTCAGAGAGAGGGAAAGAGTGTTTACTTACAGGTGCAGATGTGTACACAAGGAAAAAGTAGCTGTCGGCCCTTAATGAACCTGCTAGTACAATAGCAGGAAGCCTACTCTGTTCTTTGATTAGCAGCCCTTGGGAACTGTTCCTTTTTTTTCTACAGCTTCCCCACACAAGTGTTTCGTCAAGTGTGGGCTTAAACCAAAACACCTTATTTTAGCTCTGGTTAAAAGAGAAGTAAACTTTTATAAGCTATGTTAAAATTTTAAAAACAGAACACTAATAATAGATGTGTAATGATATGGTAACGTGACATACAAGCTGTGAAAGGTCACAGCAGCAGTTCATGCAGGCTCAGATAAGACGTGATCTTATAACAAGAACGTCTTGGGAAAACCATGAGAAAATTTGGGCTAAATTCAGTGATATGTAGATAGTATAGTAGTATGTGGTTCAGAAAGTACGGTGTGCCCAACAAAGTTGTCCAGCGAACAACATGCATGTTGTTAAAGCCATGAATGTCATATAAGTTAGCATGACTGAAAAGAACAGTACCTCTTGCAAGGGAAAAACAGTTCTGTTAATGATAATGAGGCATTTTGCTTGCTAGCTTGTTTTGTTGTGTTACCGAGTGCACTCTACACATTAAAAAGAATTTGAGGTGGATTTTAGAAGGAGTGCACCCTTGCTTGTGGTGAATTTTGCTATAAACCAACAGCAAAAGTATAACATGTTGTCCCCAGACATATATTGTTATTATGTAAATCTATCCCCACGGGACTACAGTCCATAAAGATAGGAAATTGGCAGTCTTTTCTGTAACGGTTCACTGAAAATATTTTTATATTGTGAGAAGCACAGCCATGTGGGCAGTCATGTGAGATATAAGACATAAAAGACAAGTCACTAAAATGCTAATGGCTATTTAGCAAACATTCAGCTACAAAAAGTATCATCTATTTGTTTTAATAGTCAGGAAACCTCTACAATAATATTAAAAGTTCTTTGAATATTAGAGATAATCAAAGTTTTGATAAATAAAATGTTAACTTGTTCTTTGACTCTTTCCAAATATAGCACAATTTTAGAGCAGGGCATTTACTGCAAATGGTAGAACATGAACTTGGAAAGCTCTGGGAAGGCGAGGGAGTGTATGAGAGAGTTTATAAGCGCCTTTGCGTGGGTGCGGCTGTGGTTTTAATAAAAGGGCACCGCTAATATTTTCAGGAACAGGATGGTTGTGCTGACGGTTTTGAGGGCCATGCTCCAGTTTGGCTCTAGCTTATCTTTAGTAGCTGTGCACCTGTGACAAACGAACTAGCTAACCATGCCTTTCCTGTTTTGCTGACAGAAGTGTGTGTATGGTGCGATCGACTGTGCCTCCCTGCACAAGGCAAGGAAGTTCCACCCTCCTTCTCCTTTTCCTGTAGTGTCGGAGTCTAAAGGACTCCAAGTGAACATTTCCTTCCTCAAGCAAACAGTCCTATGGCCACAAAAAATGCAAACCGCCCCTGTGGCAGCCATGTTTGTCCTATGTCCTATCTGAAAGCAATCAGTGCAAAGACAATAAGGAACAGTGACTTATGCAAGAGTTAAAAAGTGCATCATTCATATAGACGTAAAGATAAAGGTACGATTGCTGATTTGAGGCTGTGCTCCTAAAGGCTATGATAGAGCATTTGTTGCTAAATTTTGTTCTGTACAAATAGGGAGCAGCCAGAGTTAGTGTTAATGTTTAATGAGCACCAAAGTGTAATCTACATCAAAGGGCACAATAGTATTAAGCACAAACATAAACAGTCAAGCATGATGAATCTGCCATGTCATAGGGCAGGACAATGAATTCAAAGGCTGCTCCAAGAGCAACATGCTTATTAAGGGCCAAAACAGGAGGAAATAGGAGATCCCATCTGGGACTGGAATACTATAGCACAGAACAATGGCACAACCTGTTTACCTTACAAAGTTATGTGTTGCACTGTTAGCCTGCAGATGTAGTGACTTGTTTAGAGGGAAATATATTTCTAAGTTTTCTACATGGAAAACTTCCCAAGCTCTTTAGATATTTGCTCCTTAAGCTGAAGGCCTTCTTTTTCTTTCTTTTATGATCTCATTTTCCTTCAGTCTGCTAAGTGACACCAAGCTTTACCCTGTTGATTCAGGGCTAAAACAGAGCTAACCTGAACTCTCAGATCCCTCTGTCCTCCGAATGCTAAATAGGTCAAATGCATATACGCACCAGAGCGCACACACAGCTAGCCCTGCTTAGAGCTTTCATTTGACGTCAGTGTGAAGCATACACGAAACTGACCTTGAGCTTGAGGCTGATGAGAGAGAATGGCTACTCTGTTTCACCTGACTGGAAATGAGATGTTCACGTCCAATCATTAACCTCCCCCTCCTATGGGCCACAGAATGAACTGCTTGAGACTAAAGTTTGCAGACAAACATAGGAGATCTGTGCCAATTTTTAAGCCCCTAGGAAATGTATTTTATTGCTTGGTATTACGCTGTTCCACTGCTTAATGTAGAAAATCCCTTCTCTTATACTTGGAGGACACACACACACACACACATATATGTGTATGTGTGTGTGTGTGTGTGTCTGAAGGAACTTGTGTGTGCTTGTGTGTTTGACTGAGAGGAATATGTGTGTTCTCTGATCACATTGTCAAGTATTGTCAAACACAGCCAGCCAAAATGGTTTATTTGAGGTAGGATCTACACACCGAGATAATTTTGATGCTTCCTCTGCCCTTTACTATGTACACAAGGCTAAGGGTGTTCGGTTTTTCCTCTGCAAAAGTAATCTGGGTGGCCTTGTTTTCCACCTGCTCCAGGGGCTGCAGTGCAACTCAACACTCAGCCACATTCACTCTGTGATTGAGCTCTAAGAGACCAGCCTGAGGAATTCACCTAGAGCTGAACTCTGTCCACAGTCACAGCAACATAAAACAATATCCTGCTTTTCAGCAAGGGACTTTGCCCTTCCACAGAAAGCAACATGAAGCACTTACACAGCACAGTCCCAGACAAATATATGTATATAATAATATACATATTAATAACCCAATGTAATGTAGGTGATCCAGATGCAGAAGGCTACAGCTGTGAGTAGGCTTCACTTCAGCTGACTCTCAAATGGCTCCCTACTCCATAGTATATTGCATAGGTCAAGCAACTATGATTCCTACATAAATAGCGCTCTAAATGTTAAATAGGGAGTCATGTTGTTTATGGCAGAGTATAAAGGCTTTCTAACAGATGTATAATGTGTTATTTAGGTGTAGAAGCCATTATTTAATGATCTACATAGTGCACTACATAGGGAGTTGGGGGCCATCTGAGATTAAATTCATGTTTTCTGAAACATGGCTAACTGAGGCACAAAAATAATTTAAGGTACATCAAAGGGACACCCATAATCACAAAGGTCAGAAATGCTAGAACAAGAAGCATGGCCTAGAGACACTAGCAAGACAGCCAACAACTTGGGAAAACCAGAGAGGCTCTATGGAATCCTTGAGAATAAGTTGAAGGTAAATATTAGCGGACTGTGCTAGGGCGGAACTAGTGTGGAAAAACAGGGGCTGTGCAACAGTCCAGAACATTACAGAAGCTTATAAGGCAAAGTCTCCCTGACACCTACTTAGTTGTGGATGATATTGCCTTGTAAAAATCACTCATGAGCAATAAACTTCTGTGATTCATTTATGTACAAAGAAATTATAGAGGGAAGTATTGGACTTATACAGCATGTGAAAGATGGATATATATTTCAGTTTTATGATACAAGAGCTGTGAGGCCAGACTTAAAGTAGGTACTTTCAATCGTCTGCGCCTTCTCCCCTGGGGACTGGCTCGCCTGTCTCCAGGTGTGACGATGGGAGGTTAAAGGTTCATACTCATTTAGGTGTGGGGGAGAGCAGTCCACAGCTTTACCTGACACTGCAGAGGTCAGTCTATCTATCTATATTATTATTATTATACAAATACATATGTTTTATTAAAATAACAGAGTGAATTGCTGCAAGCTAGTGAGAATTTTGCAGAACCCTGCTTTTGATGCAGTTAGCCTATAAAGAAACATACACCCCCACCCCCAAAAATGCACAGAGAATTCATAACATTGCATTGTAAGATCCCCCTCCTGGGCTATAGGCCTACATGCCTAACTTCTTCAAAAGAGAAATCCCCTGAACTGACTATTGTAAACATAAACATAAGCCTACATTCTGAGACTGCATTCTAACATCACTTCAGTTTCGAAAAGCCTCACACAAGGATATGGCATCATGTGGTTTAAGTCTTTTCTGAGCTAGGAAAAATGAGTCATCTTGTATTTACAGGGATATTACAGCAGATTAGAACTTCAAAGAAATGAAGTATCTGGCTGAAATAGCCAAGGATAATCAAACATAATCGTATGTACATCAGGGAATAGGTGCAGTTGATTAAACCAAATGACCAAGAGAGGTATGTAATCAATTCTTTATTAATTTTCCATAGAACACAACTAAGTAATGTTTCTATGTGGCATATTTTGATTGAGGTTCAGCAGTATGTACAGCAAAGGCACTAGTAGTAGCAGCACGTTTGAAACCAGAAAAGATTATGTGAAATTTAGGTAATTTTATGAATGAATTTTAGTATTTTTAAATATAACCACAACCTATATGGGACAGTCACACATGCCTTATGTTGCATGTATTTTCAAGAGACCATTGGCTACTCAAATATGTAACTTTTTTGACATGTAAATACTAACAAAATGTGATATCTATATGAATTTGGACACTTATTTGGAATACTCTGCTCATGGCCAAGATAAGTACTTTTGAAATAATCTTCATTTTCAGATTGACACTGAACTCAGTGCAGAATCAAACAACTATTTTAAAATACTAGAAATAATTAATAGTACATGATGTGTATCTTTAGGTGTAAATAGAAGATTCATTTTTCTGAATGCTTTAACAAGTCATGGTGCTCAGGATCACTCACTACTCTCATTACAGAGACAAGAGGAAAGGAGCTGGACTAATACACATGCAGTATGTGATGTGAATCAAAACAGAGATACAATAAAAAGATATGGTGTGAATTTTCGGTTGGTTTATGAACTGGATTACTCAATGATACTTCACGCCTCAGCAAAACCATTAGGTCCTGCTGAATGTTGTGATCTGAGTGCAATGTTCTGTTGATCACTGTAATATGTTTTATGCCTATAAGTTACCCCTTTCTTGAGATGCAAACTGGATTTCAGGTTTTAAGGGATGATGTCTTTGGAATTCCTCTGTAACTATTTCACAGATTCAAAGGAATGTTAGGTTTGGGTATACAATGAGAGTTCCCTGGTGTCCAAGTTTCCATGGGAAGAACCTCAGCTGGCTGTTGGCCTTCATTGTTGCTATGGACCCAAAAAGTTCCTGTCTGCTGAGACACAGCCTGCTTTAATGACAACTCTGGACTTCTCTCTTAACACAGCCTTTGAGAAAAGGTAGGAGAAGTCAACTTATACTCACTGGGAGCTGAAACAGCAATTAAACTTTACTCAGAGTCGATAGGCTCTGCCAACCAAGAGCAAAGATGATTCTGCTGTTTTTTGACCTGCAATCGATCTTCAGATCAGTCACAAAAGTAACTGTGCTTGTCTGTTTGATCATGACTTCAGGCAGTCATTGTGGACAAGAGCCAAAATTGTGAGCAAAAAACTGTGAGGATAAACTTTGTGTCCTGCCACAAGCAGTCTTCTCTGGTGTACTGGCAGTAGCAGGCTTCCTGTGCAGCTTAATTCATCTCTTTGCTCTGGATGTGATATTAACATGTGTATGATGGTGCTTTAGTGGAGTAATGCCAGTTTGTCTAGTTTGTCTTACATTTGCCAACAATTTTTTTTCTACAGATCTACCACATACATCATCAAGTAAAAGCTACTTCCTTGGTTCCCCACACCAAATAAACCAAATATCACTCTAAAAAGTAAGCACAGTAATCTGCATCTGGGCACTCAGTCCAATCGTCAGTCAACACCTTAACAATCTCGGATAACCCTGGTTCTCTTTAGGTTGCCCTGGGCATTACTTCATATCCAGATGTGACAGGCATTCCATTATCAGCACTGTCTCTGGTGGTAGTGGTCTCTATCTCTCTGGCTTCCTTGCAGAAGCAGCCTACTGAGAGCATTTGCATGTCATGACTACTTGCCTGCTGCGTACTGGAGCTCTGAAGCTTCTTCCACACAGGCCAAAAGCCTCTGATGCAAGTGATTGAGCAGCATAGCTGTTCCTCACCATTTTCTGCAACATTGTGTGTTGTCATTCTAGTAAATGACCATCTATGATGACTGAAATAGTACTCAGTTTTGACTGTAAGGTGTTCTTCTTCTGCCTCTTGCTCCATTGCTATGTTGTATTTTCCTTAACAGGGCATGAAGTAGCATTATGTTGGAGCCTAACTTTGGCAAGAATTGTCAATAATAATAATTCAGAAATCCTAAAAAGGACTTCAGTTCTGTCACATTCTTTGGCTTTTCTCAACGCTGGACCTTTTCTTCCACTGGGCCTGCAACATCAATCTCGTACCACAAGCAGACAACCTCACATGACTGAAAAACACATTTGCCTTTCTTGAGAGCATTCCAGCATTTAGCCTACTCAGCACTTCATCTAAATTTTCAAATGTTCTTGTCCATTTTTGCCCATGGTCATCTAAATTAATACAGACGTTTAAAACTCTAGCAAAGCATCTGACTCTTTGGTATATGCTTGGTGGCCATGCAAAAAAGGAAGATGTAGGCTGCAAAAACTTGGTATCTATCTATCTATCTATCTATCTATCTATCTATCTATCTATCTATCTATATATGTGTGTGTGTGTGTGTGTGTGTGTGTGTGTGTGTGTGTGTGTGTGTGTGTATATATATATATATATATGTGTGTGTGTGTATATATATATATATATGTATAGGTGAAAGGGAGCAAGCTAAAGTTCAAAATATAGGTTAGGCTTTGTTGTTTATTTGTTTGGACCCACTCAATGCTGACGTGAACGTCTGGGCTATGACATGTCGATTCAGGTTATCTGGGGTATTTTGGGGAAATTACACAGATATTTTATACGTTATTAATTAGCCCGTCAAATCCCTTATAAATTACATTGCAGGACCTGTTCTGGCAAACCTATTCCAGTTTGAATAGGGCTGAAGTCATTTTATCATGAGCTGTCATCTTAGACTGTTTGTGAGTGTGCTTGGAAATTAAGTCATACAACTGGTATTGCCACACACCAACCAAGAAAAACACTCTTCCTGCCGATAGACACATTCTTCATATTGCCGCATCTCAATGTTGATAAAGTTTTTACAAAATGCTTACCTGTTTTCATTTACATAATTAAGATAAGCATTGAAGAGAAAATATACACTCACATATAGTCATGTGAAGAAGTACATCCATAAAATGTTTTGGTTTTCTGACACACATGGGCACATTAGTATTTAATCATCAGCTAAACAGTATGTATAGCTAAATGTCATGTAATAGAACAAAAAAAAAACTATGAATTTTCAATCATTTATTTATAAATAAACAAACCAAAATGCATTATTCCTGTTGAAAAAGTAAGCACACCCCTGACTTTAGTAACCGGTACTGCCCTGTTTGGCAGAAACAAATTTATGTAGGCGGTTCCTATTTACCAGGAGAAATTTGTGCCCATTCCCCCATGCAGAACCCTTTCAACTGTTCAATTTTTTAGAGGCTTCTTTGCATGTACAGGTAATTTCAAAGTCCTCCCACAGTCTTTCAATGCGATTTAGATCTGGGCTTTGACTACGCCATTCCACAACACTCCACTTCTTCCTTTTGAGCCATTTCTTTTTAATTTACTTGCATATTTGGGATCACTATCCTGTTGGGAAATTCACTTCTTCAGCTTCAACTTTTGTACAGCTGGTCTCACATTCTCGTCGAGTATGCTTTGGTATAAAAGACAATTCATAGGTGATTCTATGCTTGCAAGTTGGCCAGACCCTGAAGCAGCAAAGCAGCCCCAAACCATAACTTTTCCACCACCTTGCTTCAAAGTCAGTATGAATTTCTTTGGATCAAATGCTGTCTTTGGTTTCCATCAAAAATATCTTCTGGTACTGGTGCCCAACAACTCTATCTCTCACTTGCCTGTGCAAGTAATTTGCCATAACAAATTGTTCCATAAGTCCTGGTCCTAAATATTCATTTGCGAACTTTAGTCTTGCTCTGATATTCTATTTAGATAACAATTGCTTCCCAAATTTGTACAGTCTTTTTCTAATAGTAACATCCACAGTAGCAAGAGTGACCTGCAGATCCTGTGATGAAATTTTAGAGTTATTAGAAGCTTCTTTCAGTGTCTTGCAGTCTGCTCTTGGGTTAGATTTGCTGGAGCAGCCTGGCCTGGATAGGTTGGCAATGGTTTTAAATCTCCTCTACTTGTAGATGATCTTATGATCATCCAGACAGTGTATATGACTATATACACGTATAAGCTATAAGAACTGGGAACTGAAGTGATGTTGAAAGCTCACAAGGTCACAGGCCCTCTGCTTGTTACTGAAAAGAAGATCATTTCTCTTTCATTCTTGCTGACAGTCAGCTTAGGATAATGTTCAACAACAAACAATAACGGCAGGTCTGATTTCTACAAATCATTAATGAGGAGCTGGACTGTTTCTAGAGACTCAAAAGAGTGAGTAGTGGAGTAGTCAGCAGTATAAGGTGCAGTCAGCTTCAGGGCTTGCAAGTTAATCAAAAACCCCACCTATGCTGTAGGTAAGACATGTACTCACAGCACCTCATAGCTAAAGGCAAACATTGTACGCATGTGCATTAGTTTTATTGTAGGTAATTGGTGAGAAATGTAGAGTAATTGGGGGGTTCAGAGCTGATTACCTCATGACAAGGAGTCTTAGGTTGAACAGGATGGCTCACAAACCACAGGCCTGATTCACAAAGAGATTAAAGCGCATTCAGATGTTTACACAGTACACGATGTACTCGTTTTCATTTGATGTGTTTTGCGCAATGTACTAAAGAAAGAAAATGAAGTATCATAACTACATGCCCTATATCAGTCTTTCCCAGTGCTTGAGTGTACAATGTATTCTACAATTAGTTTTACAATTTCTCCTACTTGCACTTTTTTTTTAGCTTTTAAGGGCTTCATGATTAGCCAATGCATTGAATAAGGTGTAGAAAAGCAGGTGCAAAAAAAGACTTTACCATTCAGATGTATTCAGTATACCATGTATTATATTCAGTGGCAAATGATGACTATTAAAGCAAGGCCTGCGGCATTAGAACAAGGCCGGCGGCATAAATAACCAAACTCTGTCAAAAGACATTCCATGTTTTATTTGAAATTTGTAACAGATATTATACCTTGTATGTAGCAGTTTTACAGTATAGACTCTTTCAGTATAGAACTTCTACTACTGCCATCTCTAACTATTGCTACTTCTCCACAGTTGGTTACATAACTAGGATTCTAGAAGGCCTAGATTGACCTTCAACACATGAAATTGGACCCAAACATTAGAAACTAAAATTAGACGGGTTGGTTCCACTGTCCCTTCCTACTTATATTAATGGCTTAATAGATGCATTAGGCCTTCATCACATCTCCTGAAGGCCTTTTCAATAGGAAACAATTTGGCTATATCTACCCAGATACCATGGAGGTATAAACTGGATTGGACAATTTTCTGATTTTAGCCAAAACTTAACAATAAAATTAGAGTAAAACTACAATAGTTGCATAGTTTAAATACAACACATAAGATGATTCTATGACATTTTGTGCTAAACATTACATTTTCTTAGCTCCCAGATCCCATTAGACCTTTTCTGAAGACATTGAAGACACCCCTATAATTATGTCATATAAATTGCACAAATTCAGTTGGGCAATACTCTATCTATCTGCAAGATGCCACAGCAGCAAGTCAGTCTTTAATAAGTTCTGCTTAATCTGAAAAAAGTGGAATATTAGCATACTGGCCTGTTCAGCAAAGCCATTCTATTGACATATGTATATCCATATACATATGAATACCTGATTGCTTGCTTTTAGTGTCTTCCTGTTCTTCTGCCTTACTTGTTTTGAGAGCCTCTCCCTGTAGCTCTCCCACAGCTGATAACAGCATGGGGCCAGACTGACAGGCTTCTGTAGAAGCGTCATCATAGGGCCATAAAATGGTGAACAGCTGTGTAAAAGTGCAGCTTTCACACATACACATTCAGGCTCGAGCTGAGAAAAATTATTATAAAGAATACAGATTCCTTCTTTCATATCTAATGTGGAAACACCCTATTGCTCAAGTGTAAAGAATTGGACACAAATATGTTCTGACATGGTGGGTTTCAAGGATGAGCTGTCTTCTTCCACTGTCACTGCTACCCTTACTACACACTTGATTAATGGCTGACTGAATGATACTGTAAACCTTTGAAACTTGGGCAAGTACTCAGACCAGATATCATGAGAGTAGTCACAAACAGATGCTTAATGATGCCTGTCGAAGATTTATGGCAGATGGGAACTAGTCATTACCAGCCCAATTGCTCAAGATGTAAAAATACCTTAAAAGAATTCAAAAACTGCTCCAGCTTCATGGCTGTTTGAAGGGAAAAAATAAGGTGTTTATGTTTGTACTGAGCCCAAGATACTCTGGAAGCTTGTCGGATTCTGCAGACCAAGAAGAGGCCCACCTCTATGACAGTGCACAAAAGTACAGATATCTAGTAGCATAATGATTGTCTATTTGATATAATATAACTTTACTTTATCATTACACTTGAGAGAGTGCTAGATGAGTTTAGTGCTTTGTACTGTAGCACGCTAACAGAGATGACTTGAAAACAGAACACAAAGCGGATTTCTTTGTAATATTGTGTCAACAGAGATTCTACTCAGAGAACCTCATTTGACCTGCCAAGTCATGACAAAAACAACTTTTTGGAGGGTTGCTTTCAGGTCAAGTTCTAATTAACAATATAATTTTAATTAAAAGATTAAGAATAGAGTTTTAATGAATGAAAGCTGATTGCTGATGTTCCTGTTCAAAAGGTTAGCAAGACAGGGGAGTGCCATCACCAATCACTTGGCTCATAATGTGACAACCGATAATCAAGTCTTTTTAAACACCAGTTTCAGGTGACCTTTGCAATGCAGTTTTTTCCATGTGCTTAAGTCTTTAAGACTTATTAACAAGTTTGTGCATGGAAAAACAATAAACTGTGCAGTGAAGCCTACTGCGGATTGAAAATGTGAATCATTTTGGTGTGGTCATATGCAAAACTTTGGACGTCACTGGTCAAATTACATGTTTTGTTGATTTTCTGAGTAAGCTGCCATCCTCTAGGGAATTTTTAAAGGCACAATTACTGTTCATTTGCTAAATTTAGGATACTGCATGGAAAAATAAAATAAAACATTAAATGTGCCCTGTGCAAATGGTATGGTATGTTATATATTTTATGGCTTTTCTCCCCAGTATGTTAAAATAAGCAACTAAACACAAATTTACTACTAAACACTAAAAGATTTAAACAAAAACACTGTGCGCTAAAAATTTCAGAAGAAATGCCATATTTAGGTTTTCTTTTCATGTACAGAATTTGTTTTCATTTAAAAAGGTAATAAACATGTATATTACTCAAGCATGTTCAAATTTTTGCACAAGATTGTATCTAGTTGTAATAAAACGTCCAGTATTTAGTAATCTAGTCTATTTATATAGTTTCTCATTTTATGATTATTTCAAAAGAATCAGAATCTGGCAATGGAAACATTTCATGGGATAAAATTACTTTAAATGAGTCAAAATATCTAGAAATAGGTGAAATAACCATTTAATATTCTTAAAACTCATAATGAGTAATGTTAGATATATTGGCTAGATTTGAGATGCTTTCTGTTGCTAAGATATAATTTTTTTGCAATGTAATAACAAATCTGGGCCAAGTGAAAGTTATAATATGACTTCTCTGTCAGGGGAATATTATCACAAATTTCTTCATCCAACTTTAGATATAATTTATATGCATTCCTCTGGGGGACATCCCTTGCCTACAGTTGTTCCCAATTAAATGGGTCTGCTTACCTATGTGTAATGACAATATTGTGAAATATCAGTCTCATAACTGAGGAATGAAGCAGCAGAAATCATAGAAACATGCTTGTGTCCTGTATATCATTTTATTATTGACCGAAAAATATTGGAAAGATAGCCTGGACCAGTGAAGCAGAGAGCAATTTGATAGATTCAGGGTCATTGATTGACATGTAGAAAAATAAAGTGATGCGGAGAAGCTTCTGACCACAAGCCTACTTGTCCCCTATCAATAGTCGCTTGCCCTGCAGATACAGCACCACCGCAAATAAAATAAAGGAAATACAACCCCACGAGTATCTGTGTGGTGGTTTTATAAAAATATTTGCATTTTGCAAACCTTAAGGTAGGTTGGCAGTGGCTATGGCTGGCTCCAGATTGATGGACTGGAACAGTAACTGTCTCCTCCCAGAGGGGCTTAGCCATCTGGGCTCGCTCTGTGGAGCTCTCACTGCTAGATGCCATTACTCACCGGGTAGGCGCTATTTCTATTTAGCAGAGCCGCAAGGGACAGTATAAGTACAGCATACCTGCACACCTCACCAACCCCCCGCTGCCCTCAGGCTGCACACAGTAATACCACAACATTATCTCCTCCCTCTATTACTGACTGCTCTGTGTTGCGTTGGTGAGAGCATCTGTACTGCTCAACAACTGGTCACATCTCAGGTTTTTGTGGTTTATCATGTTATTTTTGACCAGGAGTACTTTAAGAGAAGAAAAATGGATTCTTTGAGGAAATCACAGTGGAACAGTGATCAGTGCGAATTTAGAAATGTTGGTCAATTTATTTACATCTTCACATTTAGCAGAAAGTAAAAGGTTTCTAATGGATCGAGTTGCGGGGGTGTTTTCTGACCCATAGTAGCAGGGAATAGCTCCCAGAATCTCGGCTGAGTCACACAGCGCCAGATTGTCAGTGTTTCTGGGTTGTGAGGTTAGGTAAACAGCAATCTCATTCCACATAAATTATAAGTGATAGGAAAATCTGCATGAAGTTAAAATATAGTGCTTAGGTCAACCCCTTTAATTCCAGGAATCCCTCTGCTGTGCCTGTCATAGCTGAGGAAAGGATGACTGGGAACTATGTACAACTCCAGTCTGGGGCATACTGTCAACACATGAATGAATGAGTGTATGACCTGAAAAACAGATCTCTTATATCACTGAGCCAGACCCATTGAGAGCTAACAACCAAACAAGCTGAGAAATTGAGCCCTAAAGTCTTATTAGTTACAGTAAAATGCTTTCTGTCTTCACCAAATGAGAGAGACATAATTAAAAAATCATGAAACTGAGGCTACTGATAGCTTTAAAGTGTGAAAAGTTTCTCTTCTGGAAACGGTCTTGCACTCAGCCTGACTAAAGAACAGTCTACTGTATGGAGCTTTTCTCATGGGGGAGGGAAGAGAAGGGGGCACTCTCAAAGCATCCAATAGAGACATCTGCAATCTGTCGCCTCTAGCAAACTTGCCCCCTCGACCTTCTTTTCAAACCAGAATCACTGGCAATGAGGGGATAAAAACCCTAACCATGAATTCCCAGCGCTTGGCAGCCACCACATTCACGCTCTCCCTGTGTCTTTTGTACTTGCTCTCCAATAGATTTCTTTTTCCTTTTCTCCCTAAGGCTTAGGCGCTTTTCCCTCTTTTCTCTCACTCTAAGCAAAGCCTTGGAGGAGTCATGGCTGCTGTAATGAACTGCATGACAAAACTGTCATTTACATTTCCAGTGAATGTGGCCTCATCAGAGTTAGGATCTCCAGTAGTTGGTGTCTGAATGCCATTCTTATAGACGTGCTTTACAGGCTGCAGTTGGTCGTATAGATTGTAATGCCTTGTAAAAGACTGGAGGAATTTTACCCTCCACAGGATACTATGGGATCATGGCATTTTCTATTGTAATAGGACCAAGGATATTTCTACTACTGAGCCAATATTCTTGACGTAACAATGTTTAGGCCAAGCCAAAGGTTAATTCCAAAGAGATTAGGAAGGTTGTAGCACACACTGAACTGAGAGCATAATCGTCATCTTAACCAGTCACTAACACTGTTGGCTGTGCCCTGTCTTGTGGCTCTGACCAGGCCAGGCACACCAGTGGTCAGACGCAATAGCAGTGTGCCAGTTGGCCGCTCCAGCCTTTGGCACTGGAACCTCGTGGGATTGCCTAAGAATGCCCTGCTGGCTGTCATGGTGACAGACATGCGAGTATTTACAGCCTGTTTTCTCTTGCCTCATGTTCCTGCCCCTGCTGCTCCTCGTAGCACAGAGGGCTGATGGGGAGGGGTGCTCCAGGCTTTGTGGAGGGTTTTTGTGGTCAGTATTCTGGGTTTATTTTCCCCTCACTGGGTCTGTCTGTGTTGTGAATCTCATTCGGTAGTTTATGGAGACTGAGCAGGCAGGAGGTGTGTGTGGGTTTGTTTGGGTCTTTACAAGGCCCATCTGGACAGGTCTGCTGCCCAATAAAGCATCAAAAGCAGCCTGATATAAATTCACCATGAGGCCTGCAAGTCTGCAGCAGGTGTGTGCCTGACATAGATTTGCCATGTACAAGCAAACAGCAAAGGCTAATGTGCCTCTCTAGCCACTCTCACCTCCTGTGTAGATACATTTGTTCCAAAGAACTGGGCACATTTAATGATATCTCACACCTCTAGGCCATGTTCTTGTAAACCGTCACCCTAGAACCAGTTTTCCCAGGATCAGCACGCTTCGACATGTCATCTATGTGCATGGATTCAATACCTGCCCTGTCAACACTACTTATTGTGAAATGAAGATCATACCTTTCAGCTCACATGCAGAGTTCCCATGTCACATTTGATTGACAGAGCCATCTTCGCATGATTTTTAAAACACAAAATGTTATATTTAATCTAGCACAGAATATGCTCACAAGTTATTCTTTCACATTCATATACACACACACACACACACACACACACACACACACACATATATATATATATATATATATATATACAGCACTTATTCACTGAATTATTCTACAAGGACTCATATTGTGAAGGCTCACTGGGGTTCTGTTCAATTAGGAAGTACTGGGAGTCTAACACTGATGGCAGGGGCAGCAAGATGTAGCAAAGCTTGGAGCAAATTGTTAGACAAAACTCTACTTGTGTATGCAGTGGCTGTGGACAAATACAGCCCCTAATAAAGCACAATGACTTTGCATTAGCTGTACCATCTTAAATAAAGATGTACAAAATCATGCACATGGCTGTAGACAAACACTAGCATCATAATGGGTCATACTGAAGGGCTCAGTAACATTAAACATGGCACTGTCATACGATGCCACTTTTGCCACAAGTCACAAGTGCTATTGTTGTGAAATGGAAGTGTCTAGAAGCAACAACATCTCAGCCATGAATGATAGGCCATGTAAACTCACAGAGTGGAACCACCAAGAGCTCATTTTCATGGCCAAGCAGCCTCACACATGCCTAAGATCACTAGACACAATGCCAAGTGTTGGATGGAGTGGTGTAAAGCATGCCACTACTAGACCATGGAGCAGTGGAAAGGTGTTCTCTGGAGTTACTTTTCATGTAAGTTAATGTAACAAGAATTTATTCTAAGTAATTTTTTGACCATTCCCATTGGTCTGTTTCTCATTATATTCTGATAATATGTACTCAGCAGCTGTGTGTGTGCGTGTGTGTGTTTGCAATTAAAGGTGATAGACATGACATCGATAGATATATATGCATGTGTTCATTTCTTCTACAAATAAGATCAAAAGCAGGGTCAGAAAAAGTTGAGTTTTAAAGTTGAGCAAGATCATATATTAACAGATATGCAAGACATTCAATAACTCTGACTCTGACATTAAATGTTATATATAGATTGTTGAAATGAACGATCTGTGCATCATCAAGATCATGACACAATGCTGGATGCTGAGACCAGCAGTGTTTTTAATTATAGGTGGATTTTTATGTTTGCATAAAAATAATATGATTTCAGTCTTGTTAGTTAGTGCACACTTTATACACTGTTTTTTAAACATACACAAATATTCACACATTGAAAATCTGGTACTGAATATGAGATGTTGAGATGTTTCTTTGGGTAAATTGAAATTAAAGGTGATAAAAAATGACAGCTAAACTTATATGCATATGGTTATTTATATGACAAATAAGACCAAAACCAAGACCTGAGAGTTGACAAGAACATTTTGAAAACAAAAAAACTAGTGCAGGATTAACCTTACTGGAGTTTCACTGACATATTTTTTCATGTAAGAAGGTGCATTTTAAAGTTGAGCAATAACATATCAGATATTAGAAGATATACAAGGATTCCAAGAACTCTGATCTGATTTAAAAGGACTTACAGTATCTACAAATAAAGGTCAATGTAAGGGTCTAAATGGATGTGGAAAAGACTTCATCTGACCCCATTTAGCATAAAATTATATATTTTCAGGTATGCACAGCTTGTGCATGTGAAATGTGAATTAGTCACAAATTTCAAATCTACCCCTGTGTGTCCATATAGTAAACGGTGATTGAAGATGATAAAGAATGACAGTTAAACTTTGGTCAATAAGATCAGAACACCTGCCAGTTGACAAACACAGTTTAAAAATAAAAACACAGTACAGGATAAACCTTAGAGGCAGTTTCACTACCATGTTTTTCATTTAAGCAAGGGAATTTTAAAGTTGAGCAGGACCAGATATTAAAAAAATCAACAAAGCTTCTTATGTGGTCAGAAAGGACACTTGTTGAAGTGAAATGTTAGGTTTATCCCTAACTCTCTGAAACCAGCCCAGTTTTGCACATCAAGACCGGAGAAGTTTGAAGGTTGTGTGTGGGAACTCAATAACTTAACCTGACTCCAAAATGTATAAAAAAATAAGATTAAGATTTCAGCCTTGTTGGTTATGGTATTGTCGAGCTCAGTATATGTTACAGACAGGATTCTTACTTCAGTGGTTTTTGCTTTGGCCAAAGGCAATGAACTTAGACCAGTCATACTGACGTTACCAATTGCCATAAAGGCAAACTGCTGTATGACCACTTCAGTCACTGTCCCATTACTAGCTCTTGCTGAAAGGCCCTGGAGGCCTTCTAAAACTGAACTATATAGGCTCTGACTGAACAGGGCCAAACTGAGAGTACTGGGAGGTAACCCTACTTGACAGACCTCCATCTTTCAAGCATAGTTTATTAGACAATAGCTAACACTTACATAAAAGAACATAACATTAACAATGTAGCTGTGCTGTACTGTGTACTTTATACTCTGTAAGGTAACAACAATGAGTGACTAATGTAGGAAGCTGTTGGTTTTAAATTAGCCAAAATCTCAACTGTGTAACTAACTGAACAGACTGGGGCTTCTGATGTCACCTATGACCAAGCATGCAGCGGATTGTAGAGTTCAAGTCAGTGTCGAGCAAAACAAAAACGACAACAGCTGAGACTGGTTGGAACTGGGCTGCCACACAGTACACATGCAGAGGGAGTTTCACAGCTGATCTTTGAGCAACAGGCATGTCCACGCCTGTCCCAAACAGCCACCTTCATCATAGCAGCTGAGACATGCCCCCAAACCTCCCCCTCCAAAATAAACTGGGTGGTACACCCTACCCCCTCAGGCTTAACAGAGCTAGTATGGTAAAGGAGGATTGTCTGTAAGTAGTTTACTCATAAGTAATGAGTGAACTGTTCAATGAAAAGTGGAGCAGTGTCCTAATCAGTAACAACTAAAAGGGATGTGTATGTACGCTCAGTGTGCTAGAATGTGGTTGTTTGAGAGTGTGTGATGGTATTCACTTGTCCAAAGAGGGACATACACAGCGTGGGCTGGGTACTGAGTGGCTAGGCAGGGTGTGGTGTGATGTGTCAGCTGTGATATGACAAAACACACATACACATGCGCACATTCACAAGCTGGCCTTCTGTAGAAGTCTGGGTTAAAAAAGGACAGCCACTCATCACATCATTCCAGAAGTCCAACCAAGCATGTGGCAAGTGCAAGGTCAAGACCCACAATACAAGCCTTAGAACTGCAAAACTGTTTAAACCCAAACAGAGGAACATAAATGACAACTATTTCAATCAGCTCACAAATGCACACCCATACTTGTTTTTTATATAACATCAAGATGTGTGGTCATCCAATGCCCGCTATGTATTTAATACATGTATCTACCTAAATATATTAATATATACCATATGTAGTGTATATAATGTGCAGAGGTCAGAGACAATATTTTATTTATTTAATTCCAGTCAAAGCAGCCCCGAAGCTAAAGTTATTTATGTTCTGTGTCAGAAAAAAACAAATATGTAACATAAGTCTCCAACACAAAATACAAAATATAAGCTCATTTTTATTTTGTATTTGCATTTAACGTTTGTGCACCCTAATGCCACCATACATTTCATTTTTTCCATTTTAAAACCAAGTTACAGTTGTGTCCTCCCAACAAAAGCTGTTCCCAAAGGTGTCACTGACGTTTACATTCATACAAGCAGTCTTTCTGTGCATATAAATGGCTAAAATGTGGCTTAAGAGATTCAATATAAGACAGTCAATTTGCATAATGTAACCAATATTTTAGTTATGAGCTCTAGTAGTAACTGGACATTGGAAGGGTGTGTAGCTGTCAATAGGCTGTTACTGAGAAAAGGAAAAAGACAAACAGACATCTGAGATTAAAGAGAGAGGGAAATTCTTGGATTGTGAAAAGCAGAAAATGCAACCAACAACCAAGACTGAGCTTTAATAGAAGACTTCCAAGTCTTCAGTTTAAACATATAAGATTTCTTTGTGGTGGACACATTTAAAAAAATGATTAAATGTAGTTGAGATCTCTGTATTATTATATACCTATATGTAATAATAACATGTCTCAGTATATTTATTGAGTATATGTAAGTACATATTTTTACATTTACAACTCCAGTAAACATGTAGTTTTGTAAAACAACACTTTACAAAGTAAGGATAATTTTGTTCATCGTATTACAGGTTAGTCCTGTTTTCTTGTTTTCTTACAAAGCCAGGACATATTTGTCCTGAAAATGCAAAAAAAAAATAGTACAAAAAAGTACACACACATGCTCACAAACCATAAAAAACTTCAAATATTCTCTTGGAGAAGACTGTCAGTGAATGCAGTCCTTGATTAAGACCCCCTTTCCTTTGGGTCTCCCAAGTTGGAGATAAAGATGCATTCTGGGAATAATGATCCACAGGAATGTGGCCCTAACCCCTGCATACACTATTCACTCCTCCACTGGAGCTTCCAAAGCCTCTTTTGATGTCCAGTCTAATGCAGACTAACAGCTGCACAGCTCTCATGAAAGCCCTTTGCTTTTCTTTTAGGGCAGAGAGAGAAAGAGAGTCTGATCGGAAGCCTGGCAGTAGTGGGATGAATACAGCGCTGCCTGAATTGCTTTGCTGAATGATTTGCTAGTGAGGGAGAGATTGGCACCCTTACATGGATTAGGCACATACCACATAATGCGTGTGAGAAATTGATTTACTTTCTAAAGGGCTCTTTGTACACACTTGCACCATGCCCATTATTAACTGTGCTGGTGGCTGTAAGTACCTGAAGCTCTTTTTTTTAAGACCTCGGATAACAGTAGTTGTATAGCTATCAGCTTGTATGAATTGGTTGAAGCTCTTTTGGGCTGTGTGTTCATAAGGTGGATATAGGCTGTGCGATGTCACTGATGTTGCTGTGATTTATTTCCCTTCCCCCTTGCCTCTCGAGCTGGCCGATTAGGCCCTCCCACGATCCAGCCTACCGTTCTCTCCCCTGAGCCGGTTACATAACTAATGTCCGACGACCTTCCCCCTCCCTTTCCTGGTCTTAATACACACACACACACACACACACGAACACACACGTACACACAACTCTAAACTATTTCTTCTGGATAATTCAGCAGGAGATTAGGCAGGCTCTGGGTCAGAACCCCCCTGCCGCGAGTCTCTGTGTGGGTCTTTTTAAAAGGGTCTGGACTTTATCCTCCACTCCTGCAGTATACCGGGCTGACGGCAAGCACACAACTTCTAGTCTGTAAACCTTTTCCACTCTCCCTCCATTTTTGGCCTCGCCGGTTAGATACATAACAGAGCGAGGAGCTGTGTCTCGGAGAGGAAAGCAGAGGCTGGCATTTAAAAGGGAAAGCTGTAAACATTTAACGTTTTAACATAGACAGAGGGCATTACTGTAAGTTGGAGGATAATGTAATAGCAAATCCAGATGGCTAACCTTTGACATCTTGCATCGCTTTGTTCCTTTTTAGTAGTTTTTTGTTTGCCTAGGGAGTTGGCTTTTGAAAATAGCGAATGTTTTTAATTCCTAATGCGGAGACAGACTCCACTTTCTCTGTTTATATACCTTACTGCTCTTTGAAAAGATACACAGTTTGTTAGAATTAGGACTCGTAATTATTTCTCATTCCAGAAGAAGCTGGAGTAGTGCTCTTCTCCAGCCTCAGTGTTTGACATTCTAAAGTGCAGATATTCTCTGCTTCATTCCCCCACAGCGACTCACTGCTGGATCTCCAGAGTGGTGTGTGCGTCATCAGCAGGTTATTAAATCCCATTCTGAAATAATATTTATGAGAGGAGGCGTTTATATGGCCTGCGGCATCAGAGACAGAGGAGGGAGCTGGAGGGAGTGCAGGTCAGAGAGGAGGTCTTCTTCAGATGGAACACATCTGGAGAGAAGATTCTCCAATGACTGACTTCAGCCAAGATTCTCAGTGCAACAATGTACATCAGACAGAATGTGGCTGAAGTTCCTGGACCTGGAAAGGACAGGCGGCTAAAGTAATCTGGGCCGGATAGAAACATTTTCATTTTACATTTTTAGTTTTCCAGCCAGTTGGAGATGGCTAACAGGATTTCATATAAATACATTCAACTGTATTGTATATGCAAATACTATATACCTTAAAGGGGAATTCCACCAATTTTTTTCAGTTCCTCTAGACTGATATCTACACAAAGTCATGTATAGTTTAATGTGAAATGCTGCATTCTTGCGAACAAGAAAGCACACAGATAATTGTTATAAATGTGCTGCCTAATGACTGAGAATGTTTTACAATAAGATTTTGGCCTACAACTTTGAATTCCTTGAGATTTTTTTTACAAGATTCCCCTGCCATTAAAAAAAATCTGCAAAATCCACAAATTTTCATACATGGCATTCATTTCTATTTGTGGATTTTGCAGATTTTTTTTAATGGCAGGGGAATATTGTAAAAAAACATTCACCTCCACTGTCTAGTGGTCAACTGATTTGGAGTGAGAAGTCCTCTGACCCTTAGCTATGTATTTTTTATATTTTTGAAATTTTATATTGCTTGGTTTTTTCATTATTTTATAACTCCATAGTGACTCCTCGTTTCTATCATCACTACTATAAAGAAATCTTTACAAGTCAGTTAATTTCTATACTGTATATGCATCATTTTATATAAGGTATCTGAAAAACAGGGAAAAAAATGTTTAAAAAGGGTGGAATTATCTTTTAAAGTCAACAAAATTCATTCCAGTAGATACTGCAGTAACATTGTGGCTTGAGATTGCAACCTATGAAATAGAATCCCTAAAATAAAATGTCAGCATTTAAACTTGTTCTTCACTGCAACCTTCCAGATGTCCTTCAGCACATCAGCCCAGACCAAAAATAACCCAGAATTTACAAAAGCAGAGAAGGATACAGACTGTCACAGATGGTACAAGTTATCACAGTTTACAATATTCGATTACCCGACACAGGTCCTCTCCAAACAAGTGAGGAGTGATTTTTCACGCAGGGGATTATGACTAACACACTCAGTATGCGCTTTATTTATGAACCCATGGGAGCCATCTTATGGAAACTATTTTCTAGCTCAAGCTTTGCCAGCTGTGTGGCATAGGGGTTGGGCACTGGAAAGCCCCAGGGCTGCTGGCAGTCTTAGACTGATCTGAGATCAGTCATTGTGGTTTCTCTTGTAATGATCATGGTCAAGATTTGTGCAATAGTTAGTCTCAGATTAGTGTGAAAGAGCTAGTTTTAGCCAGGGAAAGCACCAGAGCCATGGGCAGCTCTCCCAGTTCATACCCGACCAGAATGAGAGAGCTGTGCTGAGAGACTTTGCACATTGCACTTTCCCTCTGCACTGTGCTTTGAAGTTTTCCGCCAAAGCTTTTTGGGCACAGGTTCTCTTTTCCCATTGGCTCATGTGTTTAATTTTGAATGATGACAGCCAATTCCACTGCCTGCTGCCCAAACAGAGAGCTTGGTGGGTGAGCAGGGTTAGCCAGGGCAGGCCTGTCAGAGGGACAGCTCAGGGTCAGGTGTGACAAAGCGTGGAATATGAACCAAGAGGGCCACGAGGGAGCTTTACTGATAACAGCCATTACACTGTCAGGGTCAGTCCACCCCCCACCCTCAACATGACAAACAACCCGAGCTGCTATTAGCCTAACTCACTGCTGCAGATCACATCTCCCTGCACGCACTTGGCCTGGCTAAGATAACATACCTTTAGTGCAGAAAGAAGACGTTTTTCAGGAGTTATAAAAATACAGCTGGGGCAGTAAACTAGAAAAAAGTCAAATACTTAAAGCATCCTTTGGCACCTAATTCTGGCATTTCTTTAAAACTAGCTGTGGTCGTTCAGCACGCCAACTAATAAGAGTAGAACAGGAATTAAACTAATAAATGTATTCCAAACAATACCCTTAAACTTAGCACCTCACACTTTTTCACATCAATCTGTGACATTTACACAAATGATTGCATCTTTCTGCAATTGCAAATCATATTACTACACTACAGTAATAAAAAGTACTATAATGAGCAATGACAGGCACATGTTTAATGTTATCTTCTTTTCACAGTACCCATAAAATTCAATTCCCGCATGTTTTGGAGTCCCTATGCATTTGTTTCTTCAGTAATATTGTTGGAACATATTTTGATGGAAAATACAATTTTTTACATTTTTTACAGTTGAGCATGACTTTTTGATATGCAGGAAGCTGCAGTTGTGCAGTCTCTTCTCAGCACACCTTTCTGTAGAGGTGTTAATGGTTTTCAAAGCAAAGAGTTCACCCCTGCCCATTCGCCCCTCATTGCTCACTAGCAGCTCAACACAGAGACACATTTCAAACACAGAGCACTGACAGTATCTTAGTTAGTCTGCTAACCAAGTCACAGGGGAAAAATAGTGTTCTGTCGTTATATTAACGAAAAACATCTTTTGTCGATTTTCATTTCACTGGCAGCTTGGCCACTAGAAGGCCTGCAGAAAGAGGTTAAAGCACAAAAATGTATGTTCCCCCAGGATCATACATGTTTAACATGACCAGCAAAAAATTGACACTGTACAGGTCAAAACCTGGGCATCTCTCTGTCAAGTACATGGTCATGAGTGGCTAACAGGTTGCTGGTTTATAGCCCCAGCCAGCAGCCTGTAGTCATAACAGAAAGCCATAAAAGCCAAGCAAGGTTGAGGCAGGTGGTAAAAGGCCTGTATTAGAGATATTCTGAACTCTGCCCTTCCTGCTACAGAGATGTGTCTGTCTGGACCTCTTGCCCACCCTCAACATTATATTTCGACTCAATGATGCCATTGACACCTGTTATGCCCTGTCTAGACACCCAACGTAATGTATAAATGTAGGAAGAAAAAAACAGTACACAGTGACAAATGGTAGGCTTTTCAATGTAATATATTTCAATGTAATATATGTCAGCCATACATAGTACTTTCATCCAACTGTGTGAGTTATTAACATTTCCTATGTTTGTTCAGTGTGACTGCTTACCAAAACATATTGTTTCCAGTCACACTAGGGGAGATTTCAAAACTTGTCTAGGACCTCTAAGCCATTCCCAAGTATTTGACTTCATGACTTAAAATCTTTAAACTTTTACGAGTCTTACTTGTTTGACCTTACCAACTAGGGATTAGAGAAATAGTTATAGAATGCTTAGGGTGGTAGATCATGAGCCCACAGGATTAGTGCTGGTTTTGGAGCAGGTAGCTGCAAAGTCTTACCTAGTCTTACAAAGATATATGTCTGAAAACTACTTGTTAAAGTTTCTGTGCTGAAATGCAGCAAAATCAGCTTTAAGCAATGGTTTGCCCCCTCTAAAATCCACCCGGAGTTCCTTTAATCCATGCTCCAGCCCTAACAATTGATAATAAAACAAGATAGCAAGCAGAACAGTCACAGTAGCTAACAGAACTGTTTTTCCTTGGCAAGAGGTAATATTTATCTTTACTGCATGTGTTCTCTCTACATACAGTAACATATATCTACATGCTTAATTTCTTGAGTTTCTTGAGATGACTTTCCAGCCATACCAACTTATTACTTTTTTACTTGTTACATCGACAGGCTAATGGTAGGCTTGTTGCTTGTCCAACAAAGTTGACAGCTTCATGAGATATTGGATATGTTTATTCCACATAAAGTTTTATTCCGACCTATATTTGGTTGAAAGTTTCTCATGTTTGTCCCTAGACCTTTACAAGATCACATCTGGCCCCTCAAGACTAAGTCTTAGCTGACCACATCAACCTTCTTTTCCAGCCATGGAATAGAAGAACTAAAGAGAAATAGAGTTTCGTAAGCTCCCGTGCTTCTTTTAACTGCCTGGTTAGCATATGCCAACTAGGTCCAAGAACCTGCCATTGATTGTTCTTTTTTATTAGAGGTAATGATGAAGAGGGAAATAGGGGGATTATAAGGATGGAGAGCAGGACAGTGTTTTCTTTCTCCAGCATGGCTCCAGGAGATAAAAAAGCCTGGCCAGTCCTGCTCAGATCACCGCTTACACTCTTAGCCTTTCTCCTGCTCATCATGGGGACTAAAACACACAAATGGCAGCATCACAGAGAGACGACACACATACCAGCTCACAAACACACAAACATACACACACACACACACACACACACACACACACACACACACAGACACACAGCTGAAGCATCAATACACAAAGAGAGCCTCTGAGATGGAGCAGCGCGGCTCCCACAAAGCCCTATGAACAGAGCTGTGATTCATCCTCTTATCGGCTTCCAGGGGCCCATGAATGGGCTGCTTCAGAGGAGCGGGGATTCTGGGTAATCTGACTCGCCGCAGTTTATCTGTGGGGTTTTGGGGGGTGGGGGCAGAGAGGACTCAGGAGATGTAGGGCTTGGAGGATGGGGGTTATGAGCGTACTCTTTGGGTGGGGTGGGGGGGCGCTGGTCATTGCTGGGGTTGACAGCTGCAGACGAAACTGTGTGATGTAACCCCGCTGGGCTGCAGATGTTTATAGACACAGGAAGCAGCCCGCAGAGGGGGGTTGGGGGGGAGCACTGATGACCCTTTCCCCACTGCCCCCTTGCCTGACCAGGTGGACAAACCCAGATCCCCGCTGAGGAACCAGGACCAGCAAAGTCATCAACGCCTGGGTCACTTCCCCTCACAGAGCTCATCGCTCAGCACATGGGAGGAATAAAGGAAACTGACCATGACAAAACACTCAATTTAAATCAACAACCTTCCTGCACATGATGTTTCATCTCTGTGAGGTGCTTCATCTTTTGCTTCAGTTTCTCAAAGAGGCAGTATTGTGTGGTGTTAACATTTCCTATCTTTGTTTAATGTGACGCCAAGTTAAAACATACTGTCTATGTCATAGGTTGTGAACATTTCATGATGAATGAACCAATAAAAATGGTCTGAAATTAAATGAAAAAAAAAACATTTCTTTGCATTTCTGTTAATAATGTTTTTCCCCTTGTTCTAACAACTCACCATTTCAGAGATAAGAGGTCTTGTTATAACAGCAACGATATATGTTTCAGTCAGACTTGGTACTTTTTGTACAATTTTGTACTTTGTAGCTCCTAAAAATGACATGCAAATGTTCGGGCTCCTTTCAGCTGATCCACTAGTGTTATTTTTTTTTAAAGTCAGGACGTACTTGACGCATTAAGCCTTAATCCAAGTCAGGTGTAGACAATTTCAAAGTGTAATAAATTCAGTGATCCTTCAAATCTCTCAGTGTTGTGCTTATGCTCAGCAGCCATGGACTCACATATGAGGCTGACTGAAGATCTGAAACTAAAGATAACTGACTATTACAAAGCAAGAGAATCATAGCACTTTTTGTTGTCAGTTTTCACTGTGTGAAAAGTCATTAAGATATAGATTTTAAGGAGAATGGCTGAAGTCAAGATAAGATCTGGAAGTCCAAGAAATATCTGTGAAAAACTTGCTTGCAGACTGGCCAGGTATGCAAAGCAAAATCACTGTCAAGGACCTACAGAAAGATTTTGCTGCCATGAATATACAGAGATGTGTTGGTCAACCGTGGAGAGTTTTTGGACAAACATCATCTACACTGAAAAGCCACTTAGAAGAAACCTCATTTGTGATCATATTGTAAGATTTACCATGTGAAGGATGCAAAACATGTAGATAAGCCACAAGTATTTCAAAAGCAAGTGCCGTGGTTTGATGACGCAAAAATTGAACACTTTGGCTAACAAAAAACTTTGGTCACCAAAGTACCAAATGTATTTTGGAAGACATAAAGCATCAACAGCTGATGAAAAAAATTACATCATGCCAAATGTTAAGCATGTGGTTGGATCTTTTATGCCTTGGAGTGGTGTGACTGCCAATGGCACAGAAGTGCTGTTGGATGAAGAAACTGAAAAGAGAAATCTGGTTACATATTACAACAAGACAATGATCCAAAATGTACAGTAATATATAAACTGCTTCAAGAAACCATAGATAAAGGTTTTAAAAATTTTAAAAGACTTTAATTGTATTGGAAAAAAAACTTTTTTGAGGCTATTATTTTACTCCAATGGGGTCTTGATTATTGACAAAAATGTTGCCTAAAATTATGCACATGCATATTTAATGTTAATGTTAGTTTTAAACTGAGCAAATAAAAAATAATCATGCATTAAAGTTTGGAAAACAATGTAATGTATAAGTTTGCTCCATGCAGATGTGGAGTTAAGCTCGTTTCAGTTGGAAAAAAATGTGTAATCTGACCATGTGTGCCCAAACATTCACATCCAATTGTATAGGTTCCTCACAGGACTAATTGCTCATCACATCATAGAAAACTGACCACAGCAAAGTTTTCCACTTAAATGACCAACTCCTCTGCATATGGCCTTCCCCCTCCAAGACTGAGGACTACAGCCTCAAAAAAAGGCTTCTTTTTTCAAAGCTGTTGAGTGATGGAGAAAGGAGAGGTGGAGAAGAAACGGGTGTTGAAGGATGGAAAGTCAGGATCTGAAGAGGAGAAGTCTTCCTGTCTCTCTGAAGGTGATGGGGGGGGCTTTGTTGATAACAGCCCAGGAAAGAGGAAGGATGCTGATAAGGAGATTGCAAAAGTGAGTGGGCTGCTTCATGTGTTTGTGATCTATTTATCTCTTAAATTCTTTGCTCAACCTCAATACACATATGTGTGCTCACTTACCAGCAGATTACTTTTGGTTCTTCAACACTGACACTGCAAAAGACTGGGTTCATTTTAGGAAATCGAGTCAGAGGCTTGGGCGTTTGAAGTTATGCTTGTGATAATAAAAACTGGCGTTGCTTCAATTAGAGTATGAGTTAGCCGTTTCCATTGACATGCTGCATTCTGCTAAAACCACTAAATACTGTCATCACATCTGTCAGAACTTTTCTCACCTGCATTTCACATCCAATAAACAATTTTTTCTTCAAACTATGATGGGATCCATAACATCTGACAGATTGGCTCAAAGAATCCATCTCAAGCGCACTGTGAAGAGCATGCACCTGATGCTCAACTATGTATGTCATACATCCGTAGCTGCACAGAGTAGCCAAATCTTTCTACGTTGCATTCTATGTACGTCTTTATCATGCTTTGCCATTTGAGTAAGTACGGCTACGACAATATAACAGTGCAACTGTAATTTAATGTAACAGAATTGATTCACAGGCTTCTCGAGATTTTGCATAGATGGACTATGGTATTTTACTGCCTAGTTCTGTAACCCTTCTCCTAATGGATCTGCATCCGTCAGAATGATAGAACAGGCCAGAAGTCATGGGTCTCTGCAGTAAGTCACTTTTAAACTCAGGAATGTGTGGGTCAAAATTATTTCCAGATGCACAGGGGCTTTTTATAAGTGGAACTGGCATTGCTCATAAATTAGGTTTGCTTTACAGGGGTTGTAATGGGTATAGGTTATCACTTTGATTTGATCCAGCCAGTGCAGACAACGTGTACCCTCAGTGCCACATTTTTAAAGTTTAAAAGTAAAAAATAGATTCAAAGCTTAATATTAATAAAAACTAGAGACTAATGGCATTCATCCGACAGTAATTGGTAAAATGACTGAAAAGGTTAATACTTACTTATCACTTAATTATTTTATTACTTTATAATAAATACTTTGGTACAGCAATTAATGATAAGTTATGTTTTGATCAAAACACAACCTGGACTTATGCAAAGAGAGAGAGAGAGAGAGAGAGAGAGAGAGAGAGAGAGAGACAGAGAGAGGATGTAGGAAGTAAAAAATTAACCAGTTTTTTTGTGTTTGTTTGCTCTATTTTTTTATGTGATAATAATATAAACGAATGAAAGAATAAATGAATGGACAGAGAGAGAGAGGGAGACAGAAATGCTGTAAGATGCAGTCACTCATCTTTGCCATAACTTTTAAAGAAATGTGAGATATGAAGCAATATTCCTCTGTGTGTGTGTCTCTCTTTCTTTTCCTGTCTCAGGTAAGGTTGTGACCCCTGTGCTGGCAGACGGCATGCTGTATTTGGCAGACTGGGACATCCATCCAGCCCCCAGTGCTCAGATAACACACGGCTCTGGAACGTTCCATAGCGGGGCGCCTGCTTTGTTGGGGTTATAATGATGGTGGGGCCGATGAGCCGAAACACAGAAGCCCCCAGTGAGAGGAGGCTACAGTTAAAGGGCCTGTGCACTCAGGCTGCAGGCCCAGTCTCACCTTACCCCAGTCTTGGGCAGCCCCAGGCCTACCAACCCCCCCAACCTATAGTGTGGCCCTTGCACTCAACACACTGATAGACCTGATTACTCTGTTCCAATGGCCAGGCCATGACCATGAAGAAGTATGCGGGAACAAAGCAGCCATGGGCAAGCAAACTGAAATGGCTCATGAAGATGTAGAGATAGTTTGGGTTCTTTTTCCTTTTCTGTTTAATCAACACTATCTCCAGTGGCATGTGTAGCTCGCATTCTGTGCCAGCTTTCTGGGAAGAAATGTTCTTTGGGCGCATATTTCTAAAAAATAGAGCTTTTAACCATCATCATGAAAGGATAATTATCAGAGCGCCATGAGGTTTAGCATGGTAATGACACAAGGCTGTTTTTTAATGCTCTACTCTGATGACGCATGAGCACCCCCTAGTGGACAGGAGCAAAGAGAAAACCTCCAAAAGTAAAAAAGTAACCCGGACCTATCAGACCTCGGATGATTATTGTGGGTTAATAATTTACCCCTACATAGACATTCACTGCTCCCTTTCTTATTAATCTAAAATTCTGTTTTCCAAAAATAAACAATCCTCCTAAACTTTTATTAGAGCAAGCTCGCAAAGCATTTTATTTGAAGTGAGAGGAGTGCTTTCACTGGATAACTCCTTAAATATTTGGAGAACTTACTTTACCCTAGACTTGGCTTAAGTGATCCTACTCTCATTTCTGCTCAAATATTTATCTGTTGTCCAACAGCTAGAGAGCAGCTCTGCAGATCATCTTTAACAGAGTTAAGCATGACTGTCAATTCCATGAAATCAGCAGCTCAGTGTGTCTGTTTCTATGTCTTTCTGCCAGTCCTTGTATACATATTCCTGATTTGATGGAATGTGAGTAGCTATATCACATGACGAGGGTTAATTTTATGACTAACCAACACAGTTCACAACTCAGCTCCAGCCCTGTCACAGAGACGGATGAGGTAAAGTTCAAGTTACCCAGGTTCTGGAGAAACAGTCAGTGCTGGGGGTGAATAATGCACTCAGAGAGGGGCCGTCCACACTGCCACCCAGGGTCCAGTTGGAAATTAAATCAGGTTAGACACGGCTCACAACCAATACTGCAAAAACAAACTTTAGCAGGCCAATGTTTGCTCAGGCCAGCGCTGCTCCCTCTCCACCTTAGCTGCCTGACCCGCTCCCTGCAGTTCACCTGCATTTATTAGGCCCCTACTGCTGTTTCTAAAAGCATCCCTGCATTTGCATGAAGAGTGCCATTAGAAAGAGATCATTTAAGCTAGCTCCCACTCCAGAGGGAGGCTAGGGTGTGTATGTGTGTCTTTGCTCAGAAGCAGGTTGCACTTGTTAAGAAATCATGTAAAGTTTAAACTGAACCACGTCTGTCTGCAGACTGACCACGTGTGTGTTTGCTGAAGGCTTGAACGCTCTTATATAAACTCTTTCAAACTCACTGTGACATGACTGGGAACTGGGGGAGGCTACAGATGTAACAGATAGCAATGAAACTCATTTAAAGAGTGTTGACTGATGTGGAAAATCGTGTTTTTTCTTTGAGATAGCTGATTCATTTCAATCTGTCTGGGCTATTGCCAAACTATGCAGCATAAATAAAGACCTCCAGTAGATCACACTATCAGCACAATCGCAGAGAGCAAGAGAAGAAGGAGCACATTTCAGGTTGAACTTGGGGTCGGGCCAAACCATGCAAAATAAATAAGAACCTCGACAGGCCTTTTACTGCCAGCCAGATCTCCACAGCAAGAGAGAAGGGAGAGGGAGAGAGAGAGAGACTGCCTCTGAACTTACAGCAGAGCAGGAATTTCCCAGTAGAGCGACAGCAGCGCAGCAATGAGAAGTAACTTATTACACATAGTTTACTTGTTGTTACTTGTGTGCTTAAGTACTTTTGGTCAGGATTTCTAAATTTTGAAGTATTGTATTTGCCAGCACTTGGACTCCACTACAATTTACACTAAGTCAGTCTACATTAAATAAGTGATCCTATTATAGCATAAATACAGTAATACAGTACTGTGAAAAAGTCTTTTACTTAATGTCCACTTAAAATGGCCATCAATTCTTTCAGAATTCATTTTTCAGCATACAAGGAAAACATTTAAAATTACACAGAAGCTTCAACAACCAAATGTATTATCAATTTTAAACATTTATTATGCAAATTTTGCCTCTATTACAGCTTCCATTCTATTTTGTTTTCAGTTTTTAAAAGAAATTCGCAGGAATATTTTTCTTATAGCATAAAGGCTATTGGCTTGTATGTATTTTTATAGGAAACCTGTATTTGTACAGAATGCTTACATTACACAGAAGTTTCTTTCTTCACCCTCATCCATGTCATTCATGCTATAATACATCTTTAGAAAATCATGCACTAAAAGGTTCTCAGGGTCAAAAAAGTGATTCTTTCTGGTTCCATTTGGCACCTTTATTCTTAAGAGTGTACTTTCTTCAAAGTGTGTCCAACTCTATAGTCATATATAATCATATATAATCAATTTACAATTAGCAAATTAGTTACGACAGTCTGAATTTACATCATGTATGTTCACCACAGATTTAACAATAATTCAGCACAGTGAGCACAAGAACAAAGCTGGCAAAAAAAACTCTACCTTAACTTGAGTATACTGAAATTAATATTTCTTTACCTTTTCCACTAAAGAAAAAGTGCAGTACTGGGAACTAGTATTTTGCTATCTAGAGTCCAGGATTAATGTTACAAATCTTTACATTTGCAAATTTCCAAAACATTTTTTAAACATACCATCAGAACCACCCTGTGTTTAAGAATTAGAAAGAAAACAGATATAACACTATAAAAGCTGCTTGCAGAATGTTTACTTTGTCTTGAAAATAACTTAATTCTGAAGCCATCTTTGCTTGAGTGAAGCTGAATGTTTAAAACAAGATTTATTAAAGATCTTTATCTCTCATAATAATTTGGCCTGTCATGCGAATCCCTACAGAAATGTCCTTCAGTCTATAGAGGAGCAGAGTGCAGTGAACTCATTCAGCTGCTTCTACTCCCAGAGCTCTCCAGCTGCATCCTCCACTCATCTATATTACATCACCTAATCCTCAACTGCTTTTGTCTCCTCTTTATTCTTTCCGGGTGCTTTTTTCCAGTCCTGGTGTTCCTAATCAGTATATTTTGGGACTCCGTGGTGCCCATATGCCTTTGAATCAAAATATTCTTGAGAGACAATAGGCCCCTAATGTTCTAAAGAGGAGACAGCCCCTATGATGTCTTTTGTGTGTTACTGTTTGTAGCTCAAACCATGTCCAGTGACTGGGGGCAAATGGCCTTTTTTCTTTTTTGCCTGCTTTCAAAAACAACCAGCAGCTATGTTTCCTATAAACATTCATCATTACGTTTATATCCGCTTTTTAAGGGAATTCCTTGCTGGGATTCCAAAGCTATAATATACATAGTTACTCCACATGTATCAAAAGGAACATAACATGCTTTACGTCAGGTATGATCTGATAATACAAAGGATATACAAGAACACAACTGTGTCATGGTTCCAAAATCCTGGAGCACACTGTAAGGACTGCCAAAACTTAATTGGAATAAGCACTGAAAAGTCAAACCACACCAGTCTTGTTTTTCCAAAGGTCTATTTCACATATAATCCATTTAACCAAAAAACATAAAAAAGATAATGGATAGCATAAACTGAGCCCCAGAAGCAAAATTTATGTAAGATAGACAATTGTTTGGATTACAGCAACATAGAGATGCAGATGTTTGGAGAAAGAACTCACAAATTTGCAACATTCAGAAGAAAACAGTTACTTTATAGGTTTAACACTGTTAGACTAGGAACAGCATAAGCCAACATGAACTCACTGAGGCAGAAGGTGAGGAAAATAACATCAATATTTCATTAGTCTTCATCTTTGGCACCTGTCATCTTACATTTGATGAACGGCGATGGCAATAATGAACCACAACGTTACCTCAGGCCTTAAACTCTGCGCATAATGTGCAAACAGCCTGGTGCACAAAAGCAAACACCCACACACGTTTTAGTAGCATGTCACTCTTACCAGCTGACTTACTCCAAATTGTTTATATAACCTTTTTCTGTTCAAAAACAGCAGATATTTTTAACTTCTTGTTTTAAAGGGAAGTCAAGCAATGTTAAGGAGAGGAATCTGGTCACCAGTAATGCTTAATAACAGTGGTAAGCCATGACATGCCAACAGGCATAAAGAGGAAAGCACTGTCATTAGTGGTCTGACACAAAGTGGTTATTCAAAAGTGAATTTCTATTCATTTTCTTGTGAAAGACTTCAGGCTACAGTGGGGTCCATGTGTAGTCATTTGAGGAAGCATACTGCATTTCTTTCAAAAGTGTGCATTCCAGAATGTTTCCAGTGCCTTGGAAGGACAAAGTGTGCTTCACAGGATTCACAATGCTTGCTGGAGTAGACAGTGGTGGCTTCCAAATGGCCATTATGATTAAACAATTTTTCTTTTCTTGCGCAAGGCCTGAACGCCCTGCGTCTCTTGAGAGGGAACACATTGGTTCCTTGAGAGAAGAGGCAAGCTTACATTACTTTGTCCAAGTGGAGATATAAATTACATGTGTGAGCATGAATGAGCTCCATGGCCTTGGGCTGACATGAGCTTTTTGAGCTCAAATGGGAGTGGAAAAAGGCAGGATGGGGCAGGAATAAGTCTGAGAGCAACTAGTGAGACCAGAAAAGAAACACAAAAGAGGTTTATGCTGTTTCATCACATCTTCCTCCCTCTGTAGAGCTTTGGAACATTATCTCTGCCATTTCCTGTTATATCTTATGATGATGTCACTTGTTTGTTAATGCGCTGCAGCTCAGGACATGCTGGATAAACAGCTCCGCGTATAATTTGTGGCCATAATAGCAGTGGAATTTCCAGTGTTTCATCAATGGCTCATGTGTTTATGTACAGTTTACTGAAACGTCTTCATGCTCATCATGACAGACAGCGTTGGCCCAGTTGTAGGCAGTAGTGATGAAGATTTTAACTGCTTAATGCTTTAAATCTACTCTTCTCATTTAACTGTAGTCATCAGTGCATCCGACAATAAAGGCAGCATCATTCATCTTTTATACAGTGATAGAAAACAAAGTAGCACAAAGGAAGCTTCAATTCTACATATTTATTATGCCTAGCATGGACATGTGTGTAGCCCAACTACTCTAAGGCTCTGTTCATGCTTTCCATTCATATTTGTCCTGGGAGTGGACAGCAATACAGTTGTGAATGAGGTGGTCAGGGACACTTAAAAGGGACCACATAAAATTTGTAGTGTGACCGCTAGAGCACCTCAGATCAAAGGACACGGTTGAGGAACTGACAGCTGCATCATCACAGCAAAGACGTAAGTAGCAGTGTAGTTTTCTCCCTCCTCTCCTTCCCATTTGTTCATATTGTGCAGTAGCAATCCATGCAACCTGAATGTTTGTAACAGCCCATACATTTACATGAACAAGAGACATCTTTGTATGACAACGAGAGACTGCATAGTAAAAAAGCAGTACCCTTCCTCCAGTTATGAAATCATACGTGGTCACTGGAGATGCATACAAGACACATGAAAATGCCTGGTGTAAATGGCCACATGTCTTGCCATCCACATACAATCAGATCTCACAAGACAGATGTTAATACCAAGTGTGAACAGAAGCTAGCTTAAAAGGGATAAAGCCAAAGTTTCTGACAGTATCTGTGATGATATGCAATATAATTAATCACTTTTGTTCACTGTATAACCAAAAGTATTTGGACACCCCTAAAAATTATTGAGTTGAAGTGTTTCAGTCACACCCATTGCTAGCAGGTGCATAAAATCAAGCACACAGCTGTACAATCTCCATAGACACACACTGGCTGTTGAACAGAGGTGGACGAAGTACACAAACCATGTACTTGAGTTGAAGTAGAGATACCCAAGGTAAAATATTACTCCAGTAACAGTAGAAGTCCTTACTCTAGACCTCAACTTGAGTAAAAGTACTAAAGTATTTGCCTTCAAATGTACTTAAGTATCCAAAGTAAAATTACTAAAGATTAATTATGACTCTGATGTCCTGTTTTCATTTTTGTAACAAGACTCGCTTCATGAACTCATTGTCGGTGAAAATCCTCCAGCGTCTCTCTTGGTAAACCAGTCTTTTAATAGAATGTCATTAATTAGTGACGCTGACGTCTATTAAAATGATCATAAGCACAAAACACTGAAGGCAAACAGTTTCCATCAGGGAGAACCGAGTGGCTCTGAAATCACTTTTTACACACAAGCAAAGTTTCAGTTTAAGATTACTTTATAAATTAGTTACAAGTTGAATAAAAACTTGCTTTAACAAATAAGGTTCACAAATAAGTTTTCCTTTACTGTATTGATCTGTAGGCCTCTGTTCATAAACATGAACTAACCGAAACTAATTTACTATAAAATGAAAGTGTTTGTATGAATTCAGAAAAAAAGAAACGTGCCAGTCACGACTGCATATGTGATATGTGTACATAATTCTATATTGTAGTCTATTTACACAAAGTTAGGTTAGATCATCATTTAGGTTGACGTATGTGCTCCCAAATTTTTATGCTGCTGCACTGACGTTGAACCGTGTGCTTGCACTGGGTTGGTATAACCAAAAGGTCAAAACAAGCTCAGAACTAAGTGACCGCTGTGCCCTGATTGGTGTTCTTGCTTTGAACTTCTTTTGTTTTGACATGTTACATTTTTATACACACAGAAACCAAAAGGAATGATGGATTTCTCACAGTGTAGTGGAGTAAAAAGTCAGATATTTGAGTTTGAAATGTAGTGGAGTGAAAGTAAAAAGTCGCCCAAAATGGAAATACTTAAGTAAAGTACAGATACATAAAAAACTACTTAAGTACAGTAACTAATTACATTTACTTAGTTACTGTCCACCACTGCTGTTGAATGGGCCACACTGAAGAGTTCAGTGACTTTAAACATGTTGCTGTCATAGGATGCCACCTTTGCCACAAGTCAGTTCGTGAATTTCTACCCTGGTCAACTGTAAGTGATATTATTGTAAAATGCAGTCTAGTAGCAACAACGGTTCAGCCACGAAGTGGTAGACCATGCAAAGTCACAGAACGGGCCCTCCAAGTGCTGAAGCAAGTAGTACATAAAAATCACCCATCCTGTGTTGCATCACTGATTATAAATGACAAACTGCTTCTAGAAGCAACATCAAAACAAGAACTGTGTGTCAGGAGCTTAATCAAATGAGTTTACATGGCTAAGCAGCTGCATAAAAGCATAAGATCACTCTGTGCAATGCCAAGTAATGGTTGGAGCATGTAAAGTACACCTTCACTGGACTCCGGAGAAGTGAAAATGAGTTCCCTGGAGTGATGAATCATGCTTAACTATCTGGCGTACTGAAAGACAAATCTGGGTTTGGCTGATGCCAGGAGAACACTACCTAATGGAGGGCATAGTGTCAACACCAAAGTGTGGTGGAGGAGGGATAATGATCTTGGGCTATTTTTTTGGGAGGGGGTGGGGGTTGGGGGGTTGGGCTAGGCCCCTTAATTCCAGTGAAGGGTAATGTTAATGCTACAGCACACAAAAACATTTTCGACAATTACATGCTTCTAACTGTGTGGCACCAGTCTGGGGAAGTCCCTGTCCTGTTCCAGCATGACTGTACCCCAGTGCATAAAGTGAGCCACATAAAGATATGGTGTGATGAGTTTGGTGTGGAGGAACTCCAGTGGCTTACAAAGAGCCCTGACCTCAACCCCACTTGGGATGAACTGGAATGTTGAACGTGAAATGCTCTTTTGACTGAATGGGCAAACATTCCAATAGACAAATTTCAGTGCTTCATATGTTACATTTATTTAGCACCTTTTACATTCCCAAAGTCACTTTCCATAACAGAGAACACAAACACACAGAACACACACACCAAGTTTAAACTAAACATAGGCTATAGATTGACTTTTTTTTGCCTTGGCCCACATGAATATGAGCCTTCCTGTGATTTCCTTCTCTTCTTCTCTCCTTCACTCACATGTAAACAACTGAGAATAATTAGTCTCCAGTGCAATGCAAAGAATTGCAAAGAACATTATGTTCATTCATTCATCTGGAAATATCATAGACAGCAGTAACACATACAGTATTTCCCATATAGGCATACTCCTATGTTCATCTACATGTTCTTATGAGTTTCTGCCAGCCATAAAAATACACTGTAAGCTCAGAGTCAATAAAATATGGGATTGGATATATGGTGCTCATGAAACTAGTACAAGAGAAAGTCTGCCTACCTCAACAGAGTGTAGCTACATTGTTAAAGTAAATGTTCCACTAACAAATGGCACAATGTAGACAGACACGTAACTGTGTCCATTAGTTTCTCGGTTACAAACTTCTATCACTCTGAATTCTAAATGATAAACAATACAAACCTCTTAAAAATAAGTTTTTAAATAGTTCTTGTCTTGGACATCTAGGAAAATGTAATTGGTATATAACATTTTACATTTATGGCATTTGGCTGACGCTCTTATCCAGAGCGACTTACAATTTGATCATTTTACACAGGTAGGCCAAGGTGGTGTTAAGAGTCTTGCCCAAGGACCCTTATTGGTATAGTGTAGGGTGCTTGCCCTGGGATTGAACCCCAGTCTACAGCGCAGAAGGCAAAGGTGTTAACCACTACACTAGCCAATATAAACTCTACGTTATGTTGAAAGTACTGGAAAACTTAAAAAAACTCCACACTCAAACATCTCTTTTCCAGAAATGGTTCTTTAAAGAACCATTCATTGAAAGGTTCCTTAGAGAGCTTGAAGTGAGTCTTGTATGAAAGTGTAGTATAAACACAAACATAAATACAAGTTTCAGACTCATCCGATTTAAAAATCAGCAGGGGCTGAAGTAGACTGAAAAAGGACAGAATACTAAATGTGAAGACTATAAATTAATTTAATATATAAAATAGTGAACAATAGAACTACTCTAACCAGTTTATGTTGTGTTCCATGCAATTACTGAATAAGCCATCATAATGCAAGTTCAAACTTTACTGTACAAAGAAAAAAAACATGTAAAAACAAGATCCAGAAATGCCGCTGCCTTGTCTGTGTCTGAGCTCATTAAAGATGGACTAAGGCAAAGAATAAAAGTGTCATGTGGTCCGACAAACCAAAATGTGAAATTCTTTTTGAAAATTCTGACAATATGTACAGATTTTAGAGCAGGATATGCTGTCATCCAGACAAAGTCTTTGTCAGGGAAGGCCTTGCTTATTTCAGCAAGACAATGCCAAACCACATTCTGCATGAATTACAACAGCATGGCTCTGAAGTAAAAGAGTCCAAGCAGTAAACTGGCCTGCCTGCAATCCAGATCTATCTAACATATTTGCACATCATTGCATTCTGTTTTCATCTGATATTTTGCATAGGGTTCCAAATTGTTTTAAAACATGGTTGTACTTAACATACATTTTAGTTTCATTGTAGTTACTGAATCATTCACATCAGTAGAATCTTATGTCTTAAGCTTAATAACTGCAATATAAGGGGTTAACTGAGAACTTTAATGCTGGTTCAGCTCAGCGGCAGTCCCAGACCCTTCCCCCTTTCCCACTGGTATTCTTATGCATTCTGCGTATGGAGACAATTACACCAGCCATCCTAGCCTGGCGGTGGTGAAAAATGTTTGACGTCTATCAAAATGTGTGTCGTGATGTCATTAGCAGACCTAAGAGCAAGGGTGTATGCAATGAAACTGAGAAGGCCTTGGTGAATTATAACCTGAAGTCTTCCAGCTGAGCATAAGCACTTTGGAAAAAAGCTTAAAAGTGTGGTAATTTTAAAACATGTTCTCAGTCCTTGGGCCTGACATGTTAAGTGATGCTATAAACTTTGTGCCAAAAGCATAACAATATTTTCTTTATGTCCCAATACAGACTTTTAGATGCAGTTGTTTGATCTTCATCGAAATATACCACAGGAATGCCTCAAGTCATTCTGACTGAATTGGCCTGGGTTAAAATAAGGCATAGAAAAGTCTTTGAGGGTCTTGGTAGAAGAACCTCAAGGCAAAATATAGCAGAGTATCCTCTTGTAGGAGAGTTAATAGGTAGCCAGAGGCCCATGCACACCTGAACATGATCAGAGTGAAGGGGTGGGGGTGGGGGTCTCCCTCAGGGAAACATCAGCACACGCTGACACGCCCGTTCTCATGAGCCCTGTGTTTACACATCTGTGCGCCGTCTCGACAGTGTTTCTCTCGCACTCTCTGGCCTTTATCGTCACAGAAAAGGAGGCAAATACGGGATGCTTGTTTAATCTTCTCTTAAAGTGTAGAAGAGAGAGGGGGGGGGGACCTTTCCGGCCTATTCTGAGGCGACGTTCTCCCGGGTCATGCCAGAGTCAATATTTATGGAGCACAAGTTGATGAAAAGAAGATGTAGGGGTGGGGTCAATTGGACGGCTTTGAGACTTCTGACCCTTATTCAGATAAGCATTCTCATACAGGACAGGGAGTGCTACAGGCATGGCACATGTGTTTATCCTCCATCCATCGAAGAGCACTCACTTATCTGCCCTGCCTCTCAGCCAAGACCAAACATGCCCCCCCTCAGCGTGTCCAATCTGTGCTAGACTGGCCTTGCACAACGTATGCCAATGTATGAAAAACAGCTCAGTAGAAAGGAAGTGACAAGGGAAAGGGTTGGGACACACAACGACAGCCCAGTCCAAGTGGTCTGCTTCTGGCATTTATTTTTCCTCCCCCTGCTTCCTTTCCACTTAGATGTCCAAGCACTACTTTTTCTGTACTTCCTATAAAAATAAACCACAACCATGGGAATGTTTGTTCATCCAAGATATCTGCAGTAAAGGAACATCACTCTTGCTTTTCGAATACTCTCCCCAAATCCCTACGTCACAATACTTAATATTTTCAGCATTTTTAAAAATGGAAACAAACTGAGCCATTTAAAGCTCAGTGCTTATAAATTGTGTGTAGGCTTCTTCTTCGGATGAACCTTTGCTCCTTCTTCATTTCTTCAAGCCAGCCTGTTCGCTATGTGTGATCTATAGAAGAGTTATGTCCCATCTGCTCTGGAAATGAAAACGCCACTGAAAAGGATGAAAAGAATGAGCGATTTGAGTATCTGTGGTTGCTCTTATGACCAACATTTAGTCAGAACCCAAAATGTGTACTATGGACGTTTGACCCTTGTTAGAGCCTCTAAAATTAGCCCTAATTGTAGCCTGAAAGGAGAGAAAAGGCAGAAACGCTGTCCAGTCATCACCACAGCCTCGCGGCTACTCATCCTCCAGCATTCAGAGGGCCAGGGAACAACATGTTCTCCGCTAGAACTATGGATCAGGGAGGGCCCATGCGAATCCACTAGCTGTGACCACAAATACCACAGGCTTTAAGAACATCACCCCATTCACACGCTCCTCATCTGTCTGCATCCAGTTTTATCCAAAGAGTTGCACGGTACAGCCATCATCTGACTTGAGGGACAACAGGAGTAAATTATCCTCAGGCCTGCACTGTACAGCCTCAGGAGGTTTGAGGTTCTTGAGCCTTGAAACTGGGGAAAATGAGACATGCATGGACTTTTACTTTCACTTACTTTAAAACATTTGCTTTTTCTCATTCTGAAGAGGGAAAGAAAAAAAAACATTGAGTGAGTGAACAGGCAGGTCTCCATGTGGAAATATGTTAACATAATTACACTTTAACAAGCATCAAACAGGTCGTGTCACAGAAGACAGTAACAGAGTTTAACATGAGATCCTGCAAAGCTGACAGTCAGATGGACTGGATCACCACTAAATAATCCCAGCATCAAGCTCCACAAAAGCACACATGAACACATCCGTCTCAGTGCTCCACCATGACAATACAGCAAAGGAGAAATGACGTTACTCTTCATCCATGTGCATGATGCTGATCCTCAGAGACATAATTATGCTTTTCATATGAGCTTTGACTTTCCGAAGCTCATATGATTTTATCATCTGTAATTGTATTACATACATTTATAGAAGGTCCAACTCTTGGTTTTGAGGTCATCCTCCGAGCTTGGCCTACAAACTAATTCTATTTGAATCCATGTGAGTCCAATCAGTAACAATTGCACATTTCCAGAAAAAATGCCACTTAGATTTAAAAGGTTACACTTTTCTTTTCCCAGTTTTGAAGAACTTAAGAGAGCAGCAGATCATGGGAGGATAAAGCAGACAAAAGGGGGAGTAGTGATGATGATTATAATGATGATTATGATAGCTTGTAAGTCCTGTCATGCAAAAGAACTCAAATGTACAGCTGTTTAATCCATTCAGTTTCACATTGCAATTTGCAGCTCTTTGAAATAGTAGATAACTTTCCTTCTTCCTTATTCAGTCCTGTGAAGGATGGATTCAGTACTTAGGTAAATCTTTACATATGTTGTTATTTGTCAGATTTGGGTTACAGGTTGAGATCATTTTGAGAAATCTACAGCTACTCCATGAGGGAATAAATCTGACACACAGGCCCAAGCACAGACAGGTTGGAGGCAATGGAGATCTTCAGTTTGAATGAAATTTAATTTTGTACAGTTTAACTGGTTTTTGCCAGAACAGGGAATTGGACCCATATCGTCAGTATCCAAGGTGTTATCCATTATACTATTACTATAAATTACTTTCAGCAATAAGGTCCACAATTCCTTGCATAAATCCCTGTTTTTAGAATGATAAAAACATACTACCAACATTATGTGAAGTTGTCAAAATACCATCACATTACTGAGTGAGCTCTACCAATATCGCTGGAACAGCTCGTACACATGGACCAGCAGGGCTTTCATACCAGCTTTCAAAGGAAAATAGGTATCAAATAGTTTCATTTTTGTGAACATCCGTTCCAATTTCATGGCTGATGTGCTCAAAACAGTCAATATATGCACATACATATGAACTTCTTTGTTTTCTTTGCTCTGAAAATCAGATATGGTGCCACATACAGCTTTACATTGCATTGTAACGCATAACCTGAATTTGCTTCATAGGTAGATTTCACTGATCTGTTACAACCAGCACAATAATGCTAATTTTTTGTTAGTATCATAACGTAAATTTCAAAATAGCAGCTCTAGGAAGCACAGACATTAAGACATTATCCAAGAGCAGTTATGGTGTGAAATAGAGATTGTTTTGTTAGCTTGATACAGGCATTAAGTAATGTCTCATAGACTGTCATATAGCAGCATAACGGTTCAATAGAAATTGATGTCTTTATTTGTTATTAGTTTGTTTGTTTGTTTGTCTTTTTCAGTTGATGGAAGCAAACCATACATAGACATCAGCACTGCACCAGAAGGGTCCAAGCCTTGGGATGCATCTGCGCATGTCTTTGTATGTGTGTATGTGGAAAAAATATTGAACTGATTTTACAGTTAGCCTTGAAATGAATTCAGAATACTTCAAAAAATTTTACCATATACAAAAGTCCAGTTTCATGTTCTGTTCACAATAAAGCAATATCATAAATGCAAAGCTCTGTTGATTGAAGGCTTTGGGACTAAACTTTTTGCAGACTTAAAGGCAATGGGACTTTAGATTAATTAAGAATCTTGCCAAGGTTTTAATCACACATTCCGTAGCTTTTGTCATCTAATTTATTCATGACTCATTCCGCAAACCAAAACCACATGTCCCACGAGCAGAGATTTAAATACATTGTCAATGAGACATCAGCCACTAGCACAAGCCCTCAATGAGTGAATGTACATTCACTGATATGACTATAACTCAGGGGACAAGTTGTCTTATCACCCCCACCCACCCCATCAACACACACACACACACACACACATATATATTCACACACACACACACACACACACACACACACACACACACACACACACACACACACACACACATACCACTCAGCAGTGGGAACTGAAGTCCTTAGTGTCCTCAGTTGAGAAGTATGTTGAGGAATATGGAGCTGTACTGAATGATGTCTCAATGGAGAAAAGGGGAACACAATGTCTCAGGCACCACTCAGCTGAGCAGCTGTGAGAGATTTAGCCAAAACCAGAAAAACATGAAACAAAGAAAGGAAAAAGATTGCAGCATAGTTCTGAGGGTCCTGTTGGACTGAACAGAGTGTGAATGAATGTGTGTTTATAATAATCACACAAGGGGACCAAACTTGGATGAATAAGACCTGAAATGATCTGCTTGAGACAATAAGATAACCACTCTTTTGTTCTTTTGTCTGTGGATGAAGGAATGAAATTACTGAGTGTGAGCAATTGGTGACAGCTCAGGGCCTGTGTTTCTAAGCTGATGCTGAGTGATGTTTAAAACAGAATATAGCTGCTGTTGATTAGTAATCTGTGCATGTGGGTTAACAATATTGTTGTAGCCATACAACAATTCAATCTGGCTCATGATTCAATATTCTCAGAAGATTCAAATGAAGAAAAAATTAGGACTATAATCATGTTGTTGCATATCTTACTGACAACACTAGAGCTGAGTGTCAGGAAGAGTGTTGATCGTTTGCAAAGGATTTATTCATGTATACCACCAAAATGATAATGTTACTTTTTTGTTATGGGATTTTTTATTGTATGTTAGGTATGTTAGCCAAGCTAACAGCTAGGTGTGTTAGATATTAACGTGGCTAACAACATACCACTGTGAATCTCAACATAGCAGCTCTAGTAAGCACAGATGATTGAGGCTTGTAACACCTGATCAGGTAAGAGTAAAAGGGAAATATAACATAATTGTTCTGTTAACTTGCTATTGGCATTAGACACCATCTCATAGAAGGCTGCCCCATTGCTGCCACATAGAAGCATCGTTTCTAACTGTGAGTTGATCTCTGTATTTTTTATTTTATTTTTCAGCCCAAAAATATTTATCGGCACCAGTTCAGTCTGTCTAAGCCTTGGCTGGATTTGTGTGCATGTGCCAATATACATGTGCACATACACTTTAAAAATCTTCATTTTTAATGTACGTTACTGTAAAGGTGGTTTTGGAGCATTTCTATTGGTCTATTCATTGTTCAGACAATGTAAACTGCAGTTGCTGTGCGCAAAAGACGCAGAAAAAATTTAAAAACTAACATTTTTCTTCTGTTCACAATTCAGGAACAAATATCCTAAAGGTAAACTTTGCTGTCCAAACACTGAATCCGCATTAGACGACATAGTTAATAGAATTTCCATTCTCCATGATGCACTGTCACCAACTGTTCACATTGCAATATCACAATGTCACGATGCATTGTTATAACCCTGGTAGCCAGTGCTTTAGGAACCCTTTAAAAAGCTGTGTTCCTATTAGAGGTCTATCTATCTATGTATGTATGTATCTATCTATCTATTTATATATATATATATATATATATATATATATATATATATATATATATATATATATATATATAAATAATCTTACAAAAGTGAGCACACCCCTCACATTTCCTCTTCTGTATCTTTTCATTAGACAAAACTATAGAAAAGGAACTTGGATATAACTTAAATTAGTTAGTGTACAGCTTGTATAACAGTATAGATTTACTGTCCTCTGAAAATAACTCAACACACAGCCATTAATGTCTAAATAGCTGGCAAAACAAATGAGTACACCACAAAGTGAACATGTCCAAATTGTGCCCAATTGTGTTGTCCCTCCCTGTTGTCTTGTGACTCATTATTTTCTGAGGATGTGAGAAATGGAATTGTTGCTCTCCACAAAGATGACCTAGGCTATACGAAGATTGCTAACACCCTAAAACTGAGCTATATCACAGTGGCCAAAGTCATACAGGGGTTTTCCAGGACAGGTTCCACTCAGAACAAGCCTTACCAGGGTCGATAAGCCACGTGTTCACTCATCATATCGAGAGGTTGGCTTAAAAAAATAGACGCATGAGTGCTGCCAGAATTGCTGCAGAGGCTGAAAAAGTGGGAGATCAGTCTGTCAGTGCTCAGACCATACGCCTCACAATGCATCAACTTGGTCTGCATGGCCATCGTCCCAGAAGGAAGCCTCTTCTGGAGCTGATGCACAAGAAAGCCTGCAAACAGCTTGCTGAAAACAAGCAGTTCAAGAACATGGATTACTGGAACCATGTCCTGTGGTCTGACGAGACCAAGATAAACTTGTTAGGCTCAGATGGTGTTCAGCATGTGTGGTGGTACTCTGAAGAGGAGTACCAAGATAACTGTCTCTAGCTTACAGTCAAGCATGGTGGTGGTACCATCATGGTCTGGAGCTGCTTGAGTGCTGCCAGCACTGGGAAGCTGCAGTTCACTGATGTAAACATGAATTCCAACATGTACTGTGACATTCTGAAGCAGTGCATGATCCCCTCCATTCAGAAACTGCGCCGCATGGCAGTTTTCCAACACAAAAACGACCCCAAACACAGCTCCAAGATGACAACTACCTTGCTGAAGGTAAAGGTGATGCACTAGCCAACTATGTCTCCAGACCTAAACCCAATTGAGCACCTGTGGAGCATCCTCAAGCAGAAGGAGGAGGAGCGCAAGGTGTCATGATGTCATCATGGAGGAGTGGTAGAGGATTCCAGTAGCAACCTGTGCAGCTCTGATGAATTCCATGCCCAAGAGGATTAAGGCAGTGCTAGATAATAAATACTGACAAAATATTGACACTTTGAGCACAATTTGGACATGTACACTGTGAGGTGTACTCACTTGGCTGTGTTATTTTCAGAGGTCAATAAATCTATACTGCTATACAAGCTGTACACTGACTACTTTAAGTTATATCCAAGTTTCATTTCTATAGTGTTGTCCAATGAAAAGATATAATAAAATATTTGCAGAAATGTGAGGGGTGTACTCACTGAGTACACTCACTCATTGAGTGACATTCCATTCTTAATCCATAGGGTTTAATATGATGTTGGCCCACCCTTTGCAGCTACAACAGCTTCAACTCTTCTGGGAAGGCTTTCCACAAGGGTTAGGAGTGTGTTTGTGGGAATTTTTGACCATTCTTCTAGAAGCGCATTTGTGAGGTCAGACACTGATGTTGGATGAGAAGGCCTGGCTCACAATCACCGCTCTAATTTATCCCAAAGGTGTTCTATCGGGTTGAGGTGCAGGCCAGTCAAGTTCTTACACACCAAATTCACTCATCCATGTCTTTATAGACCTTGTTTTGTGCATTGGTGCACAGTCATGTTGGAACAGGAAGGGGCCATCCCAAAACTGTTTCCACAAAATTGGGAGCATGAAATTGTCCAAAATCTCTTGGTCTGCTGAAGCATTAAGAGTTCCTTTCACTGGAACTAAGGGGCTGAGCCCAACTCCTGAAAAACAACACCACACCATAATCTGCTCTAGATTATGAACATGTTCTAGAGTCCAGTGGTGGCGCTTTATACCACTGCATTGGATGCTTTGCAATGTACTTGATGATGTAAGGCTTGGATGCAGCTGTTATGCCATGGAAACCTGTTCCATGAAGCTCTCTATGCTGTTCTTGAGCTAATCTGAAGGCTTTGTTTGGATGTCTGTAGCAATTGACTCTGCAGAAAGTTGACGACCTCTACGCACTATATGCCTCAACATCCGCTGACCCCGCTCTGTCATTTACGTGGCCTACCACTTCGTGGCTGAGTTGCAGTCATTCCCAATCACTTCCACTTTGTTATAATACCACTGATAGTTGATTGTGGAATACTTAGTAGCGAGGAATTTTCACGACTGGACTTGTTGCACAAGTGGCATCCTATCACAGTACCATGCTGGAATTTACTGAGCTCCTGAGAGCGACCCAGTTTCACAAATGTTTGTAGAAGCAGTCTGCATGCCTAGGTGATTGGTTTTATACACCTGTGGCCATTGAATTGGAACACCTGAATTCAATGATTTGGGTGAGTGAGTACTTTTGGAAATACAGTGTATACATGTATATATGAATCATGATGACACAACATAAAGCTCCATGTTCTTGGCCTGCCACGTTACAAAACAAATGCACTCTTAAAGGTTCTTTGGAGCAATGCCATAGTGGAACCACTTTTGATTCCCTACATAACCTTTTTTGAAAATGAGCTGCAAAGACTCTTTAAATAGCCCACACACAATGTAAAGGTTCTATACCAATTTTAACTTTTTGTTGGCAAAACCATACATCAAACCCAAGAAGCATGTGGGAACCTTTATTGTTAAGAGTTTATGATTCTGAATGAGTGACTGATAAGAATAAGAAAGCGCAGACAAAGTAAAACATACAGTGGCAAAAGCAGAGGCAGAGAAACTGAACAAACAGAGGATGCCGGTTAAAGATTCACACAAATGAAAATGCCACAGCAAAACCTCCAGCCTGCGATGCTGGGTGAAGATTTAATACAATCAAGTCTCTACAGAGCACAGATGCTACCTCAAAGTCCTGCAGCAAACCTCCAGGTCCCAGCACGCTATTAAAACACAGAGAGAGAAAGAAAGAGAGAGAGAGAGAGAGAGAGAGAGAGAGAGAGAGAGATGCTGGGAGGAAACGGTTGGCTCGGCTCCTGTCTGCACTTGCACACCAGATGCGCTCTGCCTCAGCGCTGGAATGTGTTTGTGAGAGCAGTTTAACCACTGACCCGCCCAGCCATTACCACAGAAATCTGATCCCCTCAATCCACTCAGCCTCCTCCTCGACGTGTGTGCATGCCTGTATGCGTTCCTCGTTTACTCATTTCGTTTCCTCTATCTTTTTTGCTCCTTTATTTATTATTTCTTTTCAATATAGCCCGTCCAAACTTCTCAAAGCTTGATATAAATCAGAAAGCCTCAAACTGAAGCAAACACATGCTGCTTCTAACTTGACCTCAGCCACGCATTCGCTTTGATTGTATTTTATTGGTACCCAAGAACCGTGACATGGCAATAAAATAAAATTTGATATAACTTAAAGAGGGTCATTCCATCACGTTGACTATTTCTTTTGATTGTTGACTATTTTCTATTTCTTCCTGCAGCTTCCTGCAGTTTAAATCTTGATCTCCTTCTAATTTTCACTCTGTGAAAAAGCAACAGACTTTTCTGAACACTGTGTTCAAATGTTCCTCAATGAACATACTATCCACATCTTTCCTGATGGACTTCTCCTAGTTCTCTTTTCCTGACCACAGCTGCGGGTAGTTAAGACAGCGTGAATGTGATTAAAAGCAAAATGTTAATGTAGAGGATGCTTCTTTTGGTTAATGATGTGCGCAAATCAGGCAGTTTCTCAGAAAAGCGTTTCCAGCAATCATAGAGAATCATTGCCGCAGGACAATTTCTGAATTCTCTTCCATAACTTGCATAATTTAATTTCAATTATTTATGAACAACATTTTAGAAATATGTACATGTTTCTTTCTCCTTTCTACTTTGGATTGCACTATGAAGTGTAGTTTAAAGTTTGTGCTTAAGGATCACCTTTGTCCACAGATGCTCAGGAGATCTGTTCTCACTGAGCTCTATAGCTTTTATATCCAGCTCTAACATTTCAACTGATCTCTTCTTTATCTGTTATAAGACCCTCTAATGCTCATCCAAGAAGAACTGTCTTCTATCCAACTATTCCGACCTCTCTTCTCTTGGCTCGTCTGTCTTACTTTATGTGAGGCCTCACACCGCACTCTCATTAGCCCCTCAGGAATCAAACAGTTCAGGAATGTCAGCATGACAGCATGAAAGGATCAAAAAAGCCCCACAAATGTAAAATAATATTCAATAACTGAGGCAACAACTCATGAACGTGAGTATAATCAGGCACAGCGCAAAGCACTAATACTTCATGCTTATAAAAAATTTTGTAGTTTAGAAGAAAGATATAGAATTCTTAATAATTTACCAGTAAACAAATGACATTTTCCAATAAGGCTATAAGGAGGTGATTGTGACATGCATTGGAAGAGGGGAAAAAGGAGAAGAAAGATGAAACAGAAATTAACAACGTATATTAAAGAGAAAGCTCCCTGGGATTTTTGTTTCGTTTATTTTGGCTAAAACAGTTTTACTCTACACTATGGCTGAATAAAGGTGCTACAAACTCACAGAGAACTGAAAGATAAACACATGCATACTGACCCAAACATAACTCTCAATGAGCCTCACAAAAACTCTTTACCCTAGATAGTCAGATAATCAAGATCAGGAGATCATGAAGTCTTTTGGTTTACTGACCTTTATCTTCAACAGATGTCTGGCCCTTCAGTTTAAGTGAAATCACCTCTCTCCCACAATCAATAAAACCAGACTGAGTATTAAGCTCAGGGACTACTGATGTTTCAGAGTTTTTAAAACTTAGAAAGCTGCACTGATAAAGAACAACACTACGAAGTATCAGAGTAAAACTGCTTCACTGTTCATCCTGTCTTTGGCAAATGCATAAAAAGAAAAAAAAGAAAGTGTACACACAAGCAAGCAGGTAAGCAAATAAATAAACAAATGGTGAAAATACTGTTCTCATGAACACGACCCAGCATAATTTCTTTAGTTAATTTTTCACAGATGTGAAATGACCCGAAAACATGCAGCAGCTGGCATTATTAAAATTTACTGCTGACAAATAAAACATGAATTCTTTAAAAACATGTTTATTTGTACTTTTTACATGTAAATCAATGTAATATTCACTCTTTGATTAAGTACACTTTTAGAAAGTCACTTTTACTGAGGCAGTTTTGTCAGAGGGGAATCCAGCACTTTTTAGTGTTCAGGAAAGACAGTGCTGAGCGCTATGAGCTGAGTGCTATGCTTCAGTTATTTAGCCACTGAGGAATGACAGTGATTTGCTTTAACCTCTCTATTTATAGCACAGTCTTCTCTGCTGCCAAGCATTAGTATGTATTAATGTAAGCTCTTTTTATAAGGCATGCTATTATATTACATATAGCCTGTATTTTTATTGTAACGGATGTGTTAAGCTGAATGTGTTGAGCTACTCAGCAAATAGCTCACACAGTAACTGAGAAGCCAATAATATTTTACCATCGTAGAAACCTTGTGGATCAATACCCATCACTGTATAATCTGGGTGTCATTTTTGATCAGTCATTGTTATTTGACACACATATTAAACAACTGACAAGATCTTGTTTTTCCACTTAAGGAATATAAGTAAATTGAGGACTGTAGTTTCAAGGGTGGAGCTAGAGATGCTTATACATGCCTTTATTTCATCTCGTATTGATTACTGTACTGTCGTATTTCTCTTCACTTAGTAAGTCTGCTCGTGACAGACTGCAGGTGATCCAGAATGCTGCAGCAAGGTTACTGACCAAGTCAAATAGACGGTCTCACATTACCCCTCTGTTAGTTTCATTACACTGGCTTCCTGTTGAGTATAGGATTCAGTTTAAAATCCTTACACTTACTTTCAGAGCATTGCATGGTCAGGCTCCTATGTATGTGGTTGATCTGCTTCATCCATATGTATCAGCTCGTTCTCTTAGGTCGAGTAATTTAAATTTACTGTCTGTTCCACGTTCTTGATTAAAGACTTGTGGCGATCGAGCTTTCGAGGTCTTCGCCCCTAAATTGTGGAATACACTGCCCCCTTTTTAAGATCAATTGATTCTGTGGAATCTTTCAAAAAGCAACTAAAGACCTACCCTTTTAAGCAAGCATTTTGATAAATGGCCAAGGCAGCAAAGGCGTTCCCAGTCCTGTTTTGTTTTATTTTTTGTTGTACTGTGTCATGTTGTATATTTTATATTGTGTTATGTTTTGTAAAGCACTTTGTGGCTTGTGTCTGTGAAAAGTGCTGTATAAATAAATTTTACTTTACTTTACTTTACACTAGCCATAATAAACTGATGGCGGTAATAATGATATGACAGTATACGGTAGAAGCTTTTGCTGAAAGAAATGAGGCAATGCTGACCCCTAGCGCCTACACCCCTAATTGCAGCAATATGATCCAGCTAACACGGCTGTTTGAATAATAGCAGAGTCCATGCGAACTCAAATACCGTTGCAGGGCCACGCTGAGATGGTCCACATAATCAGTTTATATATATATATATATATATATATATATATATATATATATATATAACACAAATAAGAAGGTACGTTAATTATCACTCAGTTTCACACAAAATTTGTCAAAAGCCACGTAGATCAGGCAGTCAATATTTTTGCACAGCACTTTCGCTGACAGGACACAGAGCAATTGTAAATGATCTACATTAAGCATATAAGGTCACGGCCGTGTCCAGCTGCTGCTCGTACCGGTTAGGGTACAGGCAAAACTCTGCTCCAGGTGAGGCTCGAACTCACAACCTCGGCATTGCTCTGCAGTGTACTGTCATATAAGTACCGCGCGCTAACCGATTGCGCCACTGGAGCTCCGCTCTCCGCCCGACCAACACAGGTTACAATCGTGAAAAACAACGTGTCTGTTCAGACCACTGGGCACGACTCCCAAGTCAGAAAGATCTCGCCTACAGTAACAATGTATTCATCTCTACACGGGTTTCTTACAGTAAATTCAGAGTCACAGTATAATTCAGTACAGGATACTATACACAAGCACCACAGATCGCTATATGACAGCACATGAATATTATACGGAGGTGAAACTAGATTATTAGAAAAGTACTGTAGGTTAATTACATCACCACAGAAACCTTATATTATACTCGATGAAATTGCTGTAAGGGAATAGTTACGTTAGCCGTGCAGTGATTCGGCCAGTACAAAACAGGACTGAATCAAACTGACAGGCTCTCTTTTGGAACCGGCGAGACATGCTACACTTATTAGTTAGTCCTCTAATAATATCGTTATAATTACAATATAATTACAACACACTTCCCCTCTTTCATAAACAGTGTGTAATTCTTTCTGTTTCTGTCACAACACCGCCGGAAGAGGAGAAACAGGGGGCGTGTCCAGAGGACACCGCACTGATGACCAAGACAGACTGTAGGCTAATATTTTACCCTGACAAAGTAAACCAAACCAGATAAGTTGGTTTCCTTTGTCAGCTCTGTCAACGTTTCAGCAAGCAAATAAATATCAGAAGAAATTATTTACATTTGACTCTCTGCATTTAAACCAAAGCGTAGTGGGTTTTTTTCCTTCCCTTTTTTTCTTTGGAAACTCTACCGTGTCTTAATCCTGGGATTTCCGAAATATGACGACAACGACTGCTGGAGTGGCTGTGTAGAGGTAAGTACTAATGAAGTTGATCAACTGAAAATGATGTTCTAATGGCTTTTAAAAGGATCCATACATTTAATTATAGCTGGAATACATATCACAGATTGATAGTTGAGCGTTAAAACTTCTCGTCCTCAGGGCAGGTTAGGATCAACGTTTTACTGTCGTCCATTTAGCCAGAAAGTGACCTAAGCTACATCTCATATCACATCATCAAATGTTGAATAAACTGCTGGAAACTGACCACGTCAATTTATCGATTACTTATTATTATTGTTATTATTATTTTCATTATCAAATTATTGCTCATTGATAACTGTTACAGACCTTTCCTATCCCTCTATTTCTTATTACGGTTCCGACTGTTTTAACTCCAGTTACCCTGTTTCACTTTATTAATCATTTGACTATTTATTTACATATTTATTCTCATCTTTAAATATATGCTGATATCTTTACTAAATCACTTTAACTTATCTCTCTTTGTCTCTTTTCTCTCTAGGATCTTAGTTTTTCATTACTAAAAAAGCATACATTAAACATACTGTGGCATTCACAGCTGTTGTTGGTCAAAGCTACGCTGTACTTAAGCAGAGCTTTTTCTCACAGCGTTCTCTCTCTCTCTCTCTCTCTCCCTCCCTCCCCCTTTCTCTCCCCCCTCTCTCCTTCCCCCTGCAAGCCCCCTCTCTCCTTCCCTCCCTCTCTCCCTCCCCTCCTCCCCCTCCCACTTTCTCTCCCCCCCCCCCCACCTCTCTCTCCCTCCCTCCCCCTTTCTCTCTCTCTTCTCTCTGTTTTAATAGCATGCTGGGACCTGGAGGCTTGCTGAAGAAGCCAACTTCAGCTTCATTAGACATTATTTTGCAGTCTTTTCCATAAACTTCCAAGTTTTTGGGTCGTTTTTTATGTGGTGTAATCTAAATTCAATTCGAACTAGTGGCTGTTTTTCTGACTTGTTTAGGACTCGGGATTTAACCTTAGACTTGCCTGTACTCGGAACTTGAATTGAGACTCTTGAAACTGTCTTGACTTGCGACTTGACTCGGAACTCGAGTACCAAAACTTGTTGCTTCCAAATGAATGACTTGTTCCCACCTCTTGTGTTGCGTACCTGAACATCTCAAGAAGCCAAAGTCACTCGGGGTAATGTTGGTAATGTTAACGCAGCGTCTAACACAGAGATACGCCAGCGTGCCGTTACACAGCTGCAGGCCTGATAGTTTTCAGGCGCCAAGCCGGAATTCCGGCGTACCGACGTGTCTGCGAGAAAAAAAAGGTTCTCCTAGTGCAGGGGTCGGCAACCTTTTTGACTCAGAGCCATAAAAGCAAAATAATTGGAAATTTATTTCAATGAGAGTCACATAATATATTAAAACGACGGCGACATCTCACTCTAGCGAACGGGGGGGGGGGTGACGACGCCGACATGTCAGTCAAGCGAACCGAAACTAAATACCGGACGTTTGTGATATTCCGCCCGAACATTTTTTTAAGTCTCAAAAATAATATACGTTAATTAAATTAATTATTTTCAAAAGCTGAGCCGCATCAGAGGCTCCGGAGCCGCGTGTTGCCGACCCCTGGCCTCGTGATCTGACCATAGGATCTGACACTTCTCTTGATCTGACATGCGCAGGTTTCACTGTAACCAACACCAAGGCCTAGCCTACTAGCCATTAAGCCAGTCAGAAACAGGGGGGCGGGACTTGCTTTGACCAAACAAATTGATAGATTCAGTAGGAAATCCCGGGAAATACACGTGCAATTTTTTTTCCACTGTCAACGCGAAACGTATAAACTCAGCCATGGAACACAACTATATTAAGCCTGGGGAAAATGGAACTGAATAGTAATTTTAGGGCTGTAGTATTATTTATGAGTTTGTTGCACTGTAACTGTTTCAAAATCTTTAAAATAAATGGTGCATAGTTTGCTATTATTATTATTTTTTTAAATTAATGTGTCCTTGTTCATGTCATTTAGTCAATGGTTAGGCTACTAATCAATTCCTAGTTTACTTTGGAGTATTGTTATTGCCACCTGCTGACCGTTCTTGGTATGGATGTAGTATCTGTAGTCTCCTATGCTATAGAAGCAATAAGGTATGTGACTAGTTAAAAACAGGTATGGATTCCTGAACAGGCCTGCTAGTCCCAAGAGTTCTGGTAATCTGCACAAGCTTCTGAAATATAGGCTTATATTGGGTTTGTTTATCTCATGTCTGAATGTTGTTCATGTATTTCAACAAAATTCAACACAATCTATCACTGAAGGGACTAATTCAAAAGCAAAAATTCTGACAGTAATGAAGATCAGGGTTATACATAGACATATATCTGCACCCAGGGGCCAACAAGTTATGTCTTAAGTGTGTCGCATACATAGCACCCCCACCCTGCTCACCTCCCGAGCAGAGAAAAAAAGTTCAGGCTCAGGAATTTTTCCCACTATCACCCCTGCAGCTGTTCACCTGGTTGGGTATTCTCTTCGCCGTTTTCCACACTGAACCTCATCAGTTAACCCATCCAAACCCACAAAGGGATGCGTTTTTTCTCATTTTTACAGAACCTCTGAGTCTCTGCGCTAGTTACAAACGACGGGTGCTGATAACAAGGCTTGACGCAATGGCGGATAGCAACAATTGCCACGATGTGATTGGAGGGCTGAGGAAACTAAGGCGGAGCTTGGCCGAGAGCGCAAGGATTTTCATTGGACATAATCAAATCAAATATTACCGTTTTTAAAATGCAGCACAATGAAAATCCCATCTGCATCTGGTTAGTTAGCCTTGCTATACTCATGGCTCATTAGAGCGCTAGTGTTTCTATATTAAATCTCTCTGGACCTCAGTGTCCTCATTGTTAGTTACTGCCATGCTCATTTTGCATGAGTGGGGAAAACACCCTTCTTGCAATATTGCACTGATTGCATGTTTCTTGTAGAATCGATTTCTTAATTAATTTCCTTAAAAGTGATAAATAGCTACTACCTTGGAATATCACAGAGTGCCTGATGGATTATACTCCAATTAAGATCTCTTTAAGGCCATTAAAATTCTTCCTGAACATTCCCAGGGTAAAATATTAGAAAAGCGTGGAACGTTGTGTCGTTCTAGTACTCAAATCAGACGCCCTCTGTAAATAATTTAATAAATACTTGACCATGCAAAGAACCGTTTATGCATGCACTGGTTCTTTGAGTGTTCATGTTTCTATATACAACCATGGTCTTTGTTAAAGAACCCATGAACCTTGTTTATTTAAAGAGTTTTTAAAGATTCATCATCAAGATTCATCAAATTCATTTCATAATCCTACATTAGAACATGTCAATTCTGAAGGTGCAGTTCTGAGAGTAGACACATTAAAGTAATAGGCTACCCCTTCATTCAATTTCAGTTTGAAAAAGAATGTCAGTTACCATAGGCTACAATTTTATACATAACTTTAAACATGTCAAAATGATGTTAAGCAGAACTTATTACACTTTTTGCCTTGTAATTACATTTTGTATACTCAGACTTGTTGTTTATATTTTGTGACATTTTTGCCAATCATTTTATATTAATTGAAAATGTGACAGTTTAGGGACTGATGTCGGAGCCTTGCTGCTGTTTACAAAGTGAAGTCAACGCTGCGCAACATGAGCAACAACACCACTTGCATGGAAGCTCAGGACTTTGTAGCCTCTACGTTAGCACCGATGCTGATATTGGAGCTCATCTTGGGAATACCAGGAACCATCTTAGCGTTATGGATCCTTGGTTGCAAGGCTCCCTGGAAGCCCAGTACGGTTTACCTCCTTAACCTGGCGCTGGCTGATGTTCTGCTGCTCATTGGCCTTCCCTTCCACATTGACAGCGTGATCCGTGGAAGTTGGATTTTTCAGGATGTCTTCTGCCGCATCACCTTGTTTATGCTGTCAGTTAACCAGTCAGCAAGTATTGCCTTCATGACACTTATGGCAGTGGACCGATTCTTCAGGATAGTCTACCCACACCACACCATTTGCAACCTAAGCATTCGGAGCATAGTAAGAATCAGCTGTGTGGTCTGGATTGCTGTGGTGACGCTTCGTCTTCCTCTGCTAGTGACGCAGCTCTTGAGATCATATGAGAACTTATCTGTGTCTCTTTGTTATAATATTTACATGTGGACAGAGTCTGGACTAGGAATGAAGGTTCATAATTTTCTCTATGTGGCGGAATTTATCCTGGCCTTCATGTTGTTACTCTTTTGCTCTGTGCGTATCTATTACCACATACGTGATAACACCCGACTCAGAGAGCATCGCAGAGTTAAACGGACAGTAAACCTTCTTCTGACTGTTGTGATCATGTTTACCTTCTGCTTCATGCCCAGTTATATCACAGGCCTAGTGGCTCTCTTCCTCAAAGATGTCTCCTCATGCTCTCCATATCTAGTGGTGGGCAAGCTGTTCAGTGTGTCTGTAATCCTCGCCTACTTAAACTGTGCTCTAGACCCCATCCTCTACTGCTTATCAAACGCTGGTTTCCGTGATACATTGAAAGGAGTGGCCAACTCCACTGGATTCACCAAGTTTAAACTGAGTGTCAAGGAAACCAGATCACCTAGACATGCCTAGAGAACTTATTATGACCAACTGTGCAATTTAAAGTGTCAGTATTGTGAAGTATCACATTTGCATACATTTTTATTTAAAGGGTCTACACACTGTTAGTTCCTCCTTCCTTCATACTTTTTATTTTTCCCACTTATAATTGTGTGTTTTTACATATCAAAACCACCACGTGACCATTTTCCAACCTCACTTCATCCCTTAGAATTAAACAGGTGGTTTTTGTTACTGTGCATTTAACACTGATATGTGTACGGCCTCTGTTGTAATTAGCTGCCTTGTATTGTGCTTTATTCAAAAAAGCAGTTTGAGCTGTGAAGCTTCTTATAACTTAAACAAGAATGGGTGGAGCTAAACTGATGTAAGCTGAATAAGCAGATATATGTAAAAGTGTGGGTTTTTCATGGCATCACAACAACTGAAATAAACATTAGATTCCATATATAGATCATATAAATTGGGGGGGGGGGTGGTATGTTTGGACTTACAATACTTACATATTTGATACATTAAAAAAAATATGGGCCTTTTTAACTAAAGTACAAATGTGTAAGGTTAAATATTGTTTTCACTGTCATTTTTGTCTTCACTGTCCCACTGTGTTGTTTGGAAATATACAAAATATCTTGCTGTTAAAAATTTATTTTTTTTCACTTGTTGGATTATGATGAATAAAGATTAACTAAAAAAAATTAGTCTAATTATGCGCAACCACTTACAATCTGTTTTTTATTCAGCATATTTCACTTAACACATGTGACATACAAGGAAACACAACATAATGTATGAAGCGAAAAAATCAAAAATAAGTACATAGCTGATCATTGTGACTGTCACATGCGTTATAAACAGCCTGGATCTGCATTAGGGAGACTCCTTTTTTGTATGTTTTTCAGATCTAAAAAAATTCATATGAGGGAAAGTAAGCTTACATTTGTAGCCAAAGTGCTAAATTCAAGTGCCATTCTTAGTTCTGTTTTTTTTCTATTTTCTTTCTTTTTTTTTTTGCACTCTTCCTTTTATTCTGAAAGGACACATTCAGCTTGCTGGACTTGGGTCAGAATGCAAATAATTTCTTCTGATTATGGATAATGCCATTCACTGTGAATGAAAGTAGCCCAAAGCTATCATTCACATTGTTAGGACTACATTTGCAGCAAAACTTTAGTACCGTCAATCTTGCTGGCCAGTCAGTGCTCCTGAATATATATATATATATATATATATATATATATATATATATATATATATATATATATATATATATATAGTAGTCACAAAGAGTAAAATGGACCTCCACTGATCAGTACAGTCAGAAACACATTACGTTGTCTTAAGTACAAAACAAGATCATAATTAACTGTATCAAATTGACAAGCTCTCCAACAGATAAGACTATTGCTTAAACTGGAGGATAACCAGTAACTTGCAAGGGCCATGCTATACACATAATACTGTCCTCCAGTAATGTCCAGTACAACACACTATCTGTTCTCTCAAACATAGTTGAAAACAGCTCACATAATGTCATAATATTCATAGAAGGTAAGAGAAATAAAGGGTTTCAATGCAGCAATAAATGAAATTACAAAAACAAAAGAGCACACAAATACTTTTCAGAAGAGTCTGTTTGAAATTACTGACATTTCACCTGACTACTGCCTCGTAAGAACCCTGTTAGCTCAATCCATACAGCCACAAAGTATTAGGTTGTCAAAGAAGATCAGCAATGTTCACAGCTTAAAGAAGTTGCCAGAGCAAAGCTTTACTGAGACAGAAGGGAGCATTAAGGATGCTCTTAGTGAAAGTGTGTGAGGGCATAGTGGACAGTGTTAGTTAAGTATGCTTCTTGGAATGCTTTAGGGTCATTTCTTTAGTCCTGTAGAGGGCAAGGCTTGGAAACCAAAGGAGGCATTTAAGGACATGTAGCCAGTGTCGTAGAGTTAGAGAGAATTCAAGAGAAGAGAAAGGGAAAGGGGCAGGCAGTTGAAACGAGACAGATGAGGGTCAGTCGTGGATAACGATTGGGCCTCGCATCCGTAGACTAGGGTGAGGGGGCACAAGCACAGGCCCCTGCGCTGGCCCCTGGGGAACCCTGCGCAGGTTGATCTGCTCGCACGGCTGCCTACAAGCTCTTCTTAACTGCGAACGAGAGAGCAGCCTCCTGGCTTTCCTAAGACCAAAAGAGAACAGAAAATAATGACCGTTCACTCACCAAACCTTATTGTGAAGTATGTAAAATGTGCAGCAAAAATCAGAAGTGTTTCAGATGGCATCAAGCATTTGGAAGTATCCTTACACAATATTTCTTTTGCCTTGTAACCCAAGACTTGTGCATGAAGCATCATGTTACGTAGTGCATCAGCAGCGGATCATAATCTCAGAAACACTGTCAAAGCCGTTGCCTGATCGTTATCACAATCTCCTCATCCAATCATAAACACGATGTTCTAATGGGGCAGGAATTGAAAGCTTATCTGCAGCTTTGCTTTTGATAGACTCATCTGATTTGTCCCTAGTGACTAAGGAACTAACTAGATATTACTGAACCCTTGCGGCAGCTCTGGGCAAAACACATAAATCTTTCTTAGTGGAATTGCCATGATGTTATTGTATTACAGAAAGCTAATGTTGGCATTGTGTTGCCGTGACGTGCGGCATTTGTGTTTGTCTAAACCACAGAAAATTACATTACCAACTTGCACTCCCTTGAGATTAACCTGTACTGCAGTGGATGTATACACATGCGCACACACACAAACACAAAGTGAGAGAACAGAGGGAACACAAATGATGCAGAAAAGTACAAACATGGACTACAGTATTTCAATTACCATGAAACAAATTACAGTACATGTTGGTGATATTGTTGTTTAGCAAAATATTTCAGTTTTGTAGGGTTAGGGAAAAACAGAATAGAAAAGAAAAAGACTTTCTAGAGGTTCTGTGTCATGTGACAGTGATGGTGTTCTGAAAACAGTGTTTTCCTAAGTGCTTGTGAGCTTAGCAATATGAATCAGTGTGGCCTGATTATCTAAATATAATATAATACAAGATTGAGGCCATAATCACAATAAACAGGCTAATGAACGAATGCCTGGCTCTTGTGTTCATGCAAAATGTATGAGGCTCATAGGCGCCTTGTGCCTATGATTGGATCTAATGAGGAACCAAGGAACCATGGCTCCAAACATCCAATCTAACAATATATTATAGAATGAGCTTAGTATGACAACGGGCACTTATACAGAGCCATACTCTGTAAATTACAAAGAAAAAACAAAAGCATGTGTGTGTATGTTCAGAATTAGAACATAACTACCAGATAGATCAAACATAAATTAACTTTAATTTATTCTAAACACACAGTGAACTTCAAACGCAGAGTTCCTGCCAGAGTGACTGAATGTGGAGGCATAAGCAGAAATACTGGTCATAAACATGCTGATGACAAATGCCTATGACTTAAAGACACTGCAGATGGATTTATGACACCCTCACTGTCTCATGGTAACACAGAGTTTCATGCTTCTTGACAATTTTAGATGCGGAATATGTGGAAAGGTGATTTCACAATCTTTGTTTCCAGACAGCCCCGTATGTAACCCCATATGATGATGTAAAGCATGACTGCCAGGCCCTGCCTCAGACCTGCTCTCATTTGTCTCAGCCTCTTTGAGCCCAGTTACAGGCTAATCTTTCAGAGCAGGGCCTCTAAATTTAGCCTGGCATCCGCTCCAGCACCAGGATGAGAGTGAACAGAGCTGCGCCAGTCATGGCTCATCCAGACAGGGCATTAATGGAGAAGCATTTTCCTCCAGATTCCTCCCCAGCTCCAGCTTTCAGTGGGCTTAAACTCCACTTTGTTTGGAATAAAGTGCAACTATTATCTTTTTTATGATAAAATGACTTTCAGCCAGGCTGCTAGATGAACCCTAGTAAGAGTATAAAATCAGAGAAAAAGATATCAATGAGAGGAAAGTGCAGTCTGGTCTTGCCTATGATGAGTCAGACATTGCTCTCCATTTCATATGTAATGATCAGAAATATTCCAAATCATTCTTTGAGCTGCAGACTCCACAGTTAAGCTGGTGCGGCCTCAGCCTGTCTAACATGTTGGTGCGCATGTGTTTTGGTGTGGATGGAGCAGTGGGGCGGGGTCTTACCATGAGCAGGTGTCTAACGGCTGCAGCACTGAAATGAGACAAGCAGCCAGTCAATCATAGGAAGTCACAAACACACTGTGACCCATGATGCAATTGGGCATTAAAGAAAAGCTTCCTCTACATCTAGTTTACACCCCCACCCACAGATAAATAAATAAATATTCATCTCAGTATTAATTTTGCAGCCTGGTTCATTTTACTTTGCATCTCATTTCCAAACAGCTCAGTGGTTTCAGATCTTCAGATCTTACTGATAATCCCCTTCAGAAAATGAGTACACATCTTAGTAGACAGATGTGTAGATCAGATTAAGTTGGAAGTGATGCTGTAGAACATATGTGGTAAAAAGTGAGCCATTAAAAGATACTTATATTCACATTTCCTTCACATTTCTATTGACTGAAAATTAACAATGTATGATTTCATGTCACGTAATCATTATCTGCATATTTGAGATGATACCAGCCAGAATACTGGGGTAAAAGTGTTCGGAATGCATTAAAGTGGACCTCCCCCCTTCATCAAGGTTCACCGGGCCAGTTAAAATGGGACTACTACAATTAATTCTGCTCAGAGCTAGTACAGAATGTCTACACACATGCAGTACTTAAGACTTGTATGGAGTTTTTCAGATACTTGATTCTTTGTTTTGGTACTAATTCATGATCACCTGCAGGTTACCTGTGGAGTCTTGTACAGCACATCCCTAAAGCTATACATGTAAGTGAGGTCCTACAATTCCTATGATTTTCTGTTAAAAGAGTCCAGAAAAATGAGCAAAGTATTCCCCCCATGTGGCATTCTACTTAAGACAAAAAATATATTCGCATTGTTAATTACAGGAACATACAGATCCTGTAATTTGAAATTGCATGTCACTTTTCAGCCTGACCAACTTTGAATCAGTCTCTCTTGGCTATTACTAGTACTGGGTATGACGAATGCTGTAATTACACACGTGCAGGCCCTGTCATTTGAATGTGTCACTGGCTGTTAACCGATGGCTGCATCAGTATGTGGGAAAATAAATTAGACATCTCATGCCAAGTCAGTCAATAATCACCACAGGTACCAAACAAAGAGCAAAATTCTACCTGTTCTTTGGCCTGAAGTACTGCTTTGCTTCTTCATATATGAGTGAGGTGTGAGGTCTCTGACCTGCTGTGTATTGCATTTTCTAAACAGGAGTTATGCTCTAGCTAAGCCTCTAATTTTCTTCTCTAAATATGAGCTAGTATGAGGGGGTTACCACTGGCATGTGCAGTGTCCTGAAGCATAGATGCACGAATGAAAAAGCACACAAGGAGATGCCATGATGGACATTTGTTAGGCATACCTGGTCTCCCTGGAAACAAGGAAAAAGCTGTCATCTGGCGCATCAATCCAGTTAGGCCGCCTCTTACGCAACATCAAGTTGCTGGGTCGTAGGCTGGGGCCACTGGCGCTCCGGCCGTTATGCTGCTGAGAGAGGGAAGTGAAGAGGTGAGCAGGCAGAGAGTAAAGCAAAGGGTAATTAGAAGAAAATGGAGAGAAGCAGAGAGAGTTTGAAGATACTCTGTTTTTCCATGATGATAAATAATAGCAAGCAATAAAGTCTAGACTAAACTTTCATCTTTAGCTCAGAGACCATTCCTGATTACATCTTTCATTTAGAAATATGTCATAGTACAGAAGAAAAATGAACCATGATTTATGATTGGAGCTGACTTCAATCAGCATTTTTCCCTTAAACATTTAATTTTCCAGTAAATTTAACATATTGAGGGAAAATTTTTATTTTACATTTTATTCTTTCACCAATATGTTAAATTCAACAAATAACATGAAACTGCACACTAAAATGTAGTCATTCTCTGTAGAGGATGCATCAATCTACTTCCACATAGAAAACCAGCAAAACATGAAAACTGACCAGATTTTCAAACTTTTGTATGTGACTCTATATACACTATATTTCCAAAAGTATTCACTTGTCTGCCTTCCTTTCACTGGAACTAAGCCCAACTCCTGAAAAACAACCCCACACCATAATCCCCCCCTCCACCAAACTTTACACTTGGCACAATGCAGTCAGACAAGCACTGTTCTCCTGGCAACCGCCAAACCCAGACCCGTCCATTGGATTGCCAGATGGAGAAGTGTGATTGGTCACTCCAGAGAATACATCTCCACAGTCCAGTGGCGGCGCTTTACACCACTGCATTCGTCGCTTTGCACTGCGCTTGGTCATGTAAGTCTTGGATGCAGCTGCTTGGCCATGGAAACCCATTCCATGAAGCTCTCTGTGCTGTTCTTGAGCTAATCTGAAGGCCACATGAAGTTTGGAGGTCTGTAGCTATTGACTCTGCAGAAAGTTGGTGACTTCTACGCACTATGAGCCACTTCATGGCTGTTGATGTCGTTCCCAATCGCTTCCACTTTGTTATAATACCACTGACAGTTGACTGTGGAATATTTAGTAGTGAGGAAATTTCACCACTGGACTTGTTGCACAGGTGGCATCCTATCACGGTACCATGCTGGAATTCACTGAGCTCTTGAGAGCAACCCACTTTCACAAATGTTTGTAGAAGCAGTCTGCAGGCCTAGGTGCTTGGTTTTGTTCACCTGTGGCCATGGAAGTGATTGGAACACTTGAATTCAATTGTTTGGGTGCTTGAATACCTTTGGCAATATAGTGTATATCTTAGCTCCAATAGGATTCCATAGGGCATAAAACCAGACCTGTTTTCAAGTACAAAATGGCCTTGTACAAGCACAAAAACAATTCAGTTCAGAGTTCACATCCTTGAGATATATTACTATATTCTCCAAAACTTTAAAGCAGAAAATGGTTTATCTTTTAGCTTCATAGCAGGTTTTCTGGCCATATTGGCTTCTGTTACCTGTGTTTCTATGCTTGTTTGCAGAAACATATCACTATCCACAAGAGGGCATGCAGCAGTAAAATAGCAGCAGGAGACATCAATTGCATGAAATCTGTTGTTTATAAAAGTCATAACCAAAACATTGGGAGGGAAAAATCATTTCTGTATTAGTGGTATATTGTTTCTACACTTATGGAAGATACCTGGATTAATACTGTAAAATACTTCACATAGATTTGTGCTTAGACTTTTCTTTAAACCTAACCTGAAACAAGACAGAGGACAGAAATGTAGTAAAAGCTACCTACCAGAATGGGTGCCACAATATGACCTTGATTTTCTGCAAATAAATAAATAAAAACAATCAGTTTATGTTTTCTAATTAATAATATCTAATGAATAATATAATGTCTTTCATACTTGACATGCATTTGTCTGTAATCACCTTGTCCTGGTGCATTCCCTCTTCTCTCAGTAGACTCCACCCTGCTGTGATGGTGGTAACTGCGTTTTCCCAGCATACTGAGGGGACCATGGCTAGGCAGAGAGGAGAGAAGGCGGCGTGGGGGCTGGACCTGCAGGCCAGGTGTACGATGAGAACGCTGGACATGAGGCACTGGACGAGACTCTGAAACAATAACCACAAATATGGCCGCTGTTTCAGTTTTCCAGCAAGAACAACAGGACACCTGTTTAAAGAAGCAGCAGTGCGTCCCTGCATTTAGTGATTTGGCTCACCAAGGTACTGCAGGATGCTGGTCAGGGTGCTCCGCTGGGATGGTTTGGGCTTTGTGGATCGCCCTGTCATGCCTTCTGCCGCTCGGATCATATCTATACATCAGCCAGCAGCAATGGACACACAGAGACAGGGCCAAGTCAATATGCCGCAGCAAGCAAGAGACTCTCAAGTACACACTCAGAAGCAGAATGGTGCATACTGAATGGGTCAGTCTGATGCATGTCTTTGTGAAACTGCACCCTGTGGTACCTCTCTGACTGATAGACAGCTTGTGAGGAGAACAAAGTAGAAGGAAATTCAAAGTCAAATCACATTTGTGCTGCACAACCATTTCTTCAGGCTAAAGCCATTTTTCCACTCCTTGAACTCCAACACATTGATAACCATAAGGCACCCATTACTGTCTCTGTCTGACCAGCTTCACCTCATTAAAAAATTCACTAAATCTTCAGGAATGTTGAAGCTGGTTAAAGATTCTGAGAGACCTTCTTTTCTGTTGCCTTGGCAAACGAAGACTTTAGACTTTTTGTGAAAAGCAATATAATCAACCATAGGAAATAAAATCTCATCATGAGATATGTTCCTATAGAAGAGAATCTTTACTGATACACACGAACTTGTGAGGTGCATTCTGATTTGTTCAATAAAAAGTAAGGCTCTAATATCACCAGATATTATCTTCATTTTGCCATTATTAAGCATATTTGGCTTTACTTCTTATTTTGATTAACCATCATTAGTTCTACTGACCTAGCTAGTGCTATTGTATATTATGTGATTGCAAAGCAAAGCAATACATGCACAAACTACATGCAAACACGTTTTTGAATCCTTAGAGCTGGTTTCGTGAACTGTTTAAGCCTAGTCTTGAACTTGCACTATCTGTAGGGTTTCAACATTTAAGTCCATTTAATTTAGGCTAAAGCTCGAAATTGAAATTAGCCCTTAGATCTAAGACCAGCCCTCAGAAGAGAAGTATTTAAGTCCTGGTGGGGCAATTGTCAGCAGTTTCAAAATGTGCTGGACACTAAGCCTCCAGGTTTCAAACTGTTGATCCTCGTCTTAGAAATCAAAATTTGAAAAACTTACATTTTAGCAGAAATGCTTTCATTTCAAGGGCAACATGCTGATGGGTATGAAATCAAAACCGATTATCCATCATGCCATGAAGTTGGCTAGAGGAAACATGAAGGTGCATTCACAGCAGCCCAAATGGGTGAGATGCATTAAATAGGTGTGTGCACATCCACATTTACACACCATAAAAAGAAACATGTAACACGCTTGATGAAGGTATGGACAGAAAAGAATGACAGGAGCCAAAGACTCAAGCTGTCAGCGGAAGCCTATTTCATATGACCGTCGCTTCATTCGGCCTACTGGTGTGAGTGTGGCACAGTGATGGACAGGTACACAAGACACATGAAACTACAAGGACTCAGATAAGATGGTTTCAGCCATGGTTTTATTTTTGTTTTTTTTGATTGCCCACAGGACATTGACACCATGAAAACACAAGATAGGATAGAAAAGAAGGAGACAAACCAAAGAGCATGCCCCGGGGACCCCCATGCCTTATAACATGGAGATGTCAAAAAGGTCTTCTCATGGGTGGGACACACAAACACGCCTCTTGAGGGGGAGGAGGGTGGAAACAGGAGTGAAATGAAAGCAAAGAGTGGAATATTGTATATGATAGAAAAAGCAACACAAAACTCGGCAGAGAAGCTTAGGACAGGCCATGATACAGGGCGAGGAAGCCAGGCATCTGCAGGGCTCTGCCAATTGTAGTATCTATCTGCTTTATATAAAAAAAAAAAAAAAAGAAAGCCATCCTCTAAAACAGACTGGTTTAAAAAAAAAAAAAAGCTGCTGTCAGAAATTCTACTTCCACAGAAATGTGGGGGAAAAAAACGCCACTTGTAACATCACTTATCCAAATTTGTTACGTGGCCACATTGTTCAATACACGATAAACGCACGCGAAACTCTTGAGATACCATTCCATACAGACCCACCCCCCACCACCAAAAAAAGGAAAGTGGAAAACATCTGTTTAAGTGAACTCCAATGTCCTTTGAGAGTTACTGAAAGGTTCACTTTACTGGCCCTTAGATCCAGCCTCCTAGGGGAGACAAAATTGCTTCTCAGTGGAAAGCAAAACTAAAACTTTCATTTGAGGATGCTGGTCTACATTGGATTTGTTTTACAAGAGGAGCAAATATTGATTGCAATGCCTTCAATGTGTCTATGGCTAAGTGACCTGCACTAGCAAATCACTGACAAAAGCTTTAATGTCTAAATCGACTGCTGTCAAATGAGGTTTCTAACCTAACTGTGCAAACCTCCACAATAGGAACTAAAGGCATATTTAAAGAATAAACCTGTACAAAAACACTGCATGAAAAATGACTAGAAACAAACCTGAACCATTTTCACTCACTGAGGCAAACATCATTTTGAACCTCTTAGAGCCTTCATCTAATCAAAGGTTTCGATCTGAAAATGATTTTGTCATTACTTTTCCAGACTAGTTTTGGAGTAACACTGAGTGTTATTCACTCCCACTTCTTATATTATACACTCAGAGAGAACAAAGCCACTAAAGCCTTGAGATGATTCATGATCTAATTACACAAAAAAAAAGGCCTCAACAGCCCGTCAATGACATTCTCCTTACGTGAGCCGTTTGCTACATGAAAGCAACTCAATCAGCCCAACTTGCCAATGATTTCATATCTCTCTGGCAGGACAAAAGATTTTATCAACTCATTTCACATGGCTCACCATTCCTTGGGCTATCCCATAACACACTGTGAAATTCAAATGCTTTGCTATTGTATTTAAGAATTCACTTTATTACAGGCTGGTTCCATTTACAAAAATAATTAAAATACTCTTAAAAAAAAAAAAAAAAACGAAAATCAACTGTGTTATACCCTTAAGTGCACTAGAGAACATTTTAGTAAATCATATTTCTTCAAAAGAACTAAAATGAATAATATTACCTTGCGATTTATGCCTGGAACCTCAGTGTTGCTGTAATAAGCCACAGTAACCATTTTTCTGTTTTTTTAATGAATTTCCCTAAAACAATATTAAAGCTGTGAAACCAGAGAGTTGGTCAAGAAATGCTTTTTACTATAGATTTCACAAACAGATAATCCCAAACAAAGTACAAACTGATGCTGGTTTCAGCTCATTTTCAACTTGTAAAAATTTATCTAGCACTTCTTTTCTTACTTTAACTTAAAAAATATTGCAGCCTGCCATAACCATGTGGTGGTCTAATATCACACAAATGCAGCTCTATTAGTCTGTCACCAGATGCAACTTTGTGGCACTGCATGAATCATAACATTGATGGTCAATGCACTGTTTGTCCAGTGCTTGCCTATACAAAATTATTTCTGCCTGAACCAAACTTAGTTCGCTCTTTCCTCTACTGTCCAAGCTGTCTCTCTCCTACACTGCCTTTCTCAAAGTGCTTAAGCCCTCTGACCTGAGAAAGAGGGGCATATTAGACATGCTAAATATTGATTCACATTGATTTCACTTCCTGCTTACACATTGTGTAAGCCTGTTTAAGCTCTACCAGGCTTTCATGTAACTTGGTTCAGAAGAACCCACAAACAATACATTTCACAAGGTAACTCCTTGATGGATATTAATTACAAGTAGCAATGACCTAAAACAAAAATCTGCCTGGGTCTTGTAGTAGCAAAGGTATTACATACAGCACCATTTTTTAAAATCTGATGTTATGGAGCCTTATCATATACTTGAAGTTATGCCTGAAGACAGGGACACAAAGTTACAGTACTTAGCCCGAGTTACAACTCAGGTCATGCAAACACATGCAATTACAAAATGTGTGCTGGATATGACCTTTGGGATGAAATGGAGCAAGCAACAGTGAAATGAATCATCTACTCTAATAAGAAGGGTGGGGTAAGACAGACCGAACAGGAAACACTCAAATATAAAAATGTATTATTCACAGTGAGCATTACGAAGTATACATCTTTAAAGGGTGTGCAAAATATAGTTTCTTGTAGGCAAAATAGATTTCAAGGTCAATTTTAAATTGTAGCTTTAGTAAATATAAGGCTTACTCTATATGAATTTGCAAATACAACTACAATCTACCATAATGTTTAGGAAATGGTACAGGGGATCTACTCAGCTGTTTTTCATGTAATCCAACCCTTCCTCAAACTGAGACATGTAAAGTGTATTTGTGTTCCACCCTTTAGAAATTATTTTTTTACAACAAAGAGACAAAAAAAAAAAAAAAAAAAAAAAAAAAAACCTAAAAAAATTGAACTGAAAAGATGATTGCAACCCAAAAATATGGAGGACAGGCAGTCTTTATTGGAAACGGGGGGGGGGAATACAAAAAACAAAATAATATAATAATATAATAACAATAATAAAAACAGTAAAAGACAGAAATGGAGGGGAGGAATGGCAGCGAGATGTGGATACGTGGGAGTGGGTAGCAGAGTGGGGGATGCGGTGACGAGAGCGTGTGTTTGTGTGCAAGTGTGTGTGTTTGTGTGCGAGTGTGTGTGGGAGAGAGAAAGACTGAAGTTAGGAATTTAAAGAGCTCTTACACTCCGCCTTTATAGCGCCACAGTTAATGGGCACAAAGGGGCGGCGCGCGGCCCGACGCAGCCTGATGAGGTCACGGCACATGTGACGCGCCAGCTTGGTGAGACGCGTAGCCTGCAGCAGGAAGGCCTGCTTGGTCTTCATGGAGGATTTGGGACTGCCGCTGTTCCTCACAGGAACCATGTGAGAGGTCTGGCGCAGGGTGTGACCGTGGGAACGCAGCTCCTATAAACAGGCGAGAAAGGTGAAGATGTCGAGAGAAGGGGTGGAGGAAGGAGAAAAGAAAACGAGATCAGCAGCGGAAAGAGAGGGCAGCAGGAATATAGATGGTGAAAAAGAGTGTGTGACAATGAGTGAGAATGAACAACAGAGAAAGAGTGTGAGAGAGAAGGATTTTACCTTGCCTATTTATGACCAAAACTGATTCATTTAGGCTACCATCTGATCAATCTCTCCTTAACATTCCTAATGACAATAATTAGCCCTAAGCCAGCTAATTAGTCCATTTTTGTCAGTTAAGTGAGTTCTGTGATTCTGCATACTTTCAGCCAATGTCTCACACCACTGCTCACAGCAATAGGCATTCATTTCATTCTACACTAAAAAGCACTTACTAAATCATATTTGAAATATGTACTCAGGAGATGAGCAGGATGACTTAGCTATTTGTATACTATATACACAGTATAATGCCACGATCACCAAACATCTAGGTGCTTACATTTGAAGCAGGGCTTGGTGGCGTTTTCTCTTCTGCTCCCTCAGCTCTGCTTGGCATCTTCAAGCCACCATACTTTTTCCAGTACATCCAGCAGGAGACACACAGGCGACACTGCATGTTCGGAGGACCCCAGGAATACCACTGAGGAGACTGCATGGCTGAAGAGAAAAAGGAGTGTGACCCACAGTCTTACACTAACATGTCAGTGGTAGAGCAGAAACATTACATTATGTTCTATGTTCAAGATTCATATTCATGAATAATTCATATGAAGTATAAAGGAACAATTTTGTTGAATTTCATATGAATTAAGACCCATCTTTAAACTCTGCTTTAGCCTTAGCTGACCATGCAAACTCGCACAAAAAAAAAAAAAAAAAAAAAAAAAAAAAAAAAAAAAACCCAGCAACTGAGACATGCAAAATACCAATAAAATAATTAACCAACCCCCTTTCCACTCTCCATCTCTCAACCCCTGGCCATGAACTGCTCTTGGATTCATTTAAACAATAATCAATGTTCAAGAGTAATGGATTACATGTTAAATCAGTCCCAGACACATTTGATCATTCTTAATGATCAGCATTGATTCTTTAAAACTCTGACTAATCACATGGATCACAGTTTGACAGCTCGGTAAATCAAATTAGAAAATGAACGAGCAGGAGAACAGCTCTCACTATCAATGGAAGAATGCAACTTTCAGACATACAGATGTCCCAGCATAGTGTAGTGAACTGTCTGAACCTCTATTGATTATAGCTAGGTGAAGAGTCCTGAGGCACTCACCGAAACAGCTCTCACATGCACGGCCCCCACCAGCTGTGTGGAAACCGCCTGGTCCTGCCGCACCGTTCATAGTGGCCATCTTGCCATTACTGACCGAGATCTGGTTAGGATTGGGCTTATTACTGTAAAGCAAAAACAGGAACAAAAAAAAAACCTCACCACAATGAATAAACACTAAAGTTTACAAGGGTGAACTGCATAAAAGCTCAAGGAAGAGAGGAGGGTTAGTAGGATGATGTTCACACTCACTACGTGGGGATGTAGACTTGCTTCAGTTTACTTTCTGCTTCAGCTGCCTTCAGTCGTTTCTGAATAAATAATGAGAACTTTTAGCACCAGATACAATCAGGAATGCAGAGAGTCGAAAAAACTACTAATGTAACAGCATGGAGCAAACATAATTCCTGATATTTCTTTTTTTCCATGTACTTTAAAATTTGCTCACCTGCTGCACATATCTGTCTGTGGTTTTCCACATGTAATAATACTCAATAATGCTAGTCAGAGACTTCCACGGAAGCTGAAAGGAAGAAGAAAGATGGCACAAATGAGAGAGATCACACTAACTCCAAGAGTAGTAACACAAAGTCATTGAAACTAACTTTGACGTCTTCAATGTAGCACTGAATTCAAACCGAGACCGCAACATCTAGTTGCTCACATTAACGTTGTAAGAAAATAAACCCCAACTGCTAAATGGTAGTGTTTGGATCTATCTTCAGCGATTACTCTTCCAGTCCAATGTAAACAATGAGGTACAGCACTAGCATTAGCAAACCTAGCTGGCTAGTAACATCACCACCAATGGCTAAATCTGAAACCCTTCAGTGTTCTAACAATTTGTCCTACCTATCGAGCACCATGCCCGTATCATTATTATTGCATAGTAGCTTGTATTTTTCATGTTACTTCAGCCTTAATTCAAGTATATCATACAGTCTACTGTATTGTCCAACTTAATATTACTACTTACTCCCAGATAAGGTGATTTAGGATATCAAAAATCCTACTTATTCTTTTAATGCTGGTAACATTTTCTGGTAAGTACATTTAGATGAGGCTGAAGTCAGCTTCCTATTCTCCAGCTTTTTGTTAGAATTTTCCCACATCACTGTGAATGTATTTAAAAGTATGTACATTCTGGCACCTATGGTGTTGTAATAATAAATCCTGCATCATTTCAGGTGAATCAAAATATCCTATCCTATAGGGAGGCACCTACATACCTGCATAAAAAGTCACCTTTTAAGATTTTACGCATGACAGTTTTCCTAAAATTAAGATTAAAAAAAAAATGTGGTACTGTAATACGTATTGTATGTCTATACATGGCCCTACCCGACACAGACACTGATTACAAAAATTGCTAAGAAACATCTTTACAGATTAGCAGCATCCTTGAAGAAAAAAAAAACAAAAACATTAATAACGTAGGTATGTGGCTCTCAAACCAGTCATCAGTGATCCTCAGCCTGTCCTTATATTTGCTCTATCCCTGTGCGGGTCTAGCTCGTTTTTATCTGCCACCATGTTTGAAACGTGACTATTGCTCTCGCTACATGATCATTTTGATTTTTATAAATCTTTTTCCATTACATTTTTTTTAATTCTCCTTTACTATTAAAACAAACTATTCCACCCTGTCTAAGCATAAAAATGTTTTTTGGTGACATTTATGCATTTCTTTATTTTTGGCTTTGCCATCCAGGTTTTTCTACATATATTTATTCATACTCTGCATAAAAAAGGTGAATGAAAAATCATCTACTGAAATGCTCTACAAAGACTAAAAAGCTAAAATTGCAAGCCAAAGGAAGAAAAGAGGTGCATGGCTACCTAAAAAGATAGCTTGTCAAACAAACAAAAAAACACTTGTTTAATCTCATGTCTCAATTGACAAATTAATTAACTTCCAAAACAGTAGTTTGTTGCAGCCTTTGCCAAGACAGCGATTACTGGAACAATCTCAAAAACACCTTATTTTGCTACTTTAGTTTCAGCACAGGACTTCCGGTGTCGCATACAGATGCACATGTTTATTCATGAGCACCTGTCTACTACAGACGCGTTGATTATGAATGCTAAAAACAGTTCAAGATACCTTAATATTTGGCACTCTGGTCCCTTACCGCTGGCACCCATGAATATGACAGTGAGGAAAAGACTAAAACAAACACTGACGCTTCCTCTGGAGGTAGCTAATGCTATAGTACACAGGAAATTGAAATGTGTATGCCTTTTTTGCCATTTCTTCCCCTCACTTTTAATGTGAGGACACTTGCACTCAATAACTGCACCTTACATACACGGTATTGCTGTTGTCAGAACACTACTGTTTGCGTCTATTACTTACAATATGCACTTTATTAACAGCTGCTCTACATACTTGCACATACACACATGTAACTTCCGATTTTTCTTTCAACTTTGCACATAAAACTGCACTTACTATCGCTTTTAGTGTTATTCTTATATTATCTATTTTTTTCTATTTTCTTCTAAGATTATATTTGGTAAATGGAGGAACAGCAAAGTAAGAATTTCATTGCACAGTGTAACTGCCTGTTTTGCTGGGGATATGGCAAGAACACTCTTGAATCTTGAATCTAACCCAGGCCATGAGAAAGTATCTGCTGCTGGTCAGATAAATAATCTGAATCTTTCAGGGTCCATGGACAAAAGCTCTCATCTCCCAAAACGTGCTAATGCACAAACTTTAAACAGTGTGAGCCTGTAAAGCTCTCCCTGTTCATCATGTCTGTGCACTCACAAAGTCTTGCCAGATGTCATTGAAGTCTTTGCTGTATTTCTGAGGGGCTCCACTCCTCCATCTCATTCCTGCAGAGCACAAGTCCCCCCTGAAGGACCAGAACACTCAGTGCACTCGACAGGCCATAGCCATGTCGGGTCCTGTGCCTAATCATACCTAAAGGCTAGAAACAGGAATAGCCACTGTCATGTCAGTCTTCAGCTCTACAGCACAAAGGTCGTCACATGCATATCTTTGCAAAGGCCAAAAAAGCTTAGTAGGATTATTTCTTTAAACAGCACAAGGAGTCCTGTTCCAATTTACTGAACCATGAGTGTAGTGGGTGTCTGAATAACCACTGGTTTTTCTGCCATCATCTGGTGCCTTGCTCTTGGTCCTCCTGTGGTGCAGCTCAGGCCAAGGGCACGTCAATTTCACTGTCTCGTCAGAAGCCATCTCTCCAGAGAAACGAAAGTGCCTTTTCAGAGCTAAAATACCGTTCTACACCCTACTATCAGTCCAAAACAGCCACCATCACACCAGACCCTGACACAGGTACAGACACACTCATGAGCTCAAGTTCTTCTGTCTCTCTCAATCAACTTGGTGTCAAAAGGTCAGGCTTGGTCTTGGCCAGTGTTCTAACTTATCTGAGAGGAACAAACTTGACCATCACTCCCTCTCACAACCCACCATCACTTCATTTCTCTATCTGAGTCACTACAGCTACTATCTCAGTCCCCTCTACTTCACCACCCCTTCCACTGCAGAGATCAATTTACCAGTCTCCAGTTTCCCTTTGTTCCTATAGGTAATTTAGCACTACAAATTTATGGAAATAGAAAAAGTAATGTCCAACATGAGGCTTATATGTTTAATTTTTAATGTAGTAGACTTTGTTTTTTTTTTTTGTTTTTTTAAATTACAAAGATTGTATTGACATACACACACAATGTACATAACTTTAGCAATCTCATGCATGCTTTTGCAAGTTACGGCCTAAAGCTTTGTTTGGAATTGCTCAATAACCCATCTCTGTCAACATTAGGGCATGCCAGCAGGCTTCAAATTTAGCTGTAACATTCGGGACTGTTCAGGCCAGGTCTCCAAGTCGCAGGTATGTGTCAAGTGTGGGCTTCTGTTACATGTACGCTAGAGGTTTGCATGGACATATATGAGCAGCACTCACAAAGTCTTGCCGGATATCATTGAAGTCTTTGCCGTATTTCTCCAGTGCTTCCTCAAACAGGTTGGCCTCTGAGGAGCTCCACTCTTCCATCTCATCCCTGCAGAGCACAGGTCCCCCCTGAGGGACAAGAACGCTCAGCGCACTAGACAGGTCATAGCCATGTCGGTGCAGCGTGTCCATTGCATGGAACTATAGAAAGAAGGAGAGAATGGAAAGATAGAGAAAATTAATGGGATCTGCCTGCTATTCTGGAAAGGGGTAGAAGAGCTGCAAGACAGGGTGCTGTTGAGGCTGGTACCAGTGTGATGTCCCGCGATGCTGCTGCAGCACTCATGTGTAAACTGGGCTGTCTGACAGAGCTGCTGCAGTCCAACGCTCGAGCAAACGTGCCTACCGCCCTTCACACAAAAAAAATACAACTATCAATTTAAACTCTATTCTCTCACATAATATACCAACCATAATTGGCAACACAGTGACATTCAATATTGGCATTAAGATCACAGTTTATAAGTAAAAGCATACTTTTTGTACAGCATAAAGCTTCACAGATAAAACTGGAAACCTTACTGTAACAAGACATGATCTACATTGATATTTATTATGAATACTTGTTGCAATGATAAGCAGATGCAACCACAACACACACATATTTTACAAATATATAAGCAGATTGTGTACTGTTGGTTAAAGCATTATAATTGTTGCAACTTTAATGGAACATAATTTTAATACAACAATACAACCAAAATGAACCCAGAATGCTCATCCATACCGAGCTACCACCAAGAACTGGTCTATCTGCTTATTAGTCAGAGGGCATTCTGGGTCCCACATCTTCACCTCCAGCTTGGACTGGTCCCTGTCATCTGCTTCCCCTGATTTGAAAAAAAGAAAAAAAATTTAATTTACTCATTTCATATGTCTGGAAATATCAGGTGACTGCCCGTACAACGGAAAAAAAAAGGAAAGCATAGTGCCAGCTTTTATCACACAATGTTGAGTCATTTTCATTCAAAGCACTTAGTGAATCAATCACTACAGTGAGAAATGAAGCACATTTTCTTGTTAAGAGGGGATACAATCAAAGCCGTCAGAGTGATAACAGTGGCCTAGCATTAGTTTTAACTTCTCAAATCCCAATCAACTCTAATCTAAAGGACTTGGCAAATTTATAATTGGGAAGAGACTGAGGAAATACTCTCATGGGTAAAAGGGGGTGCTGGGGGCAGAGCACTGATTATTTACTTCACAGATGAACTGTAGGTGTGTGGAACTGCCTGCAGCACCAGACCCATATTAGCCAGTGGAGTTCAATACATCTATAGTGACCAAGGCAACAGGACAAATTAATTATTTAGGGATGATGTGCTACTATAAAATGGCATTACAATTATTTGTTTTGTTAGTCATCACCATCCTGAAACATAAGAATACAAAATTTAATGGACAAGGAGGCTGCATGCAATTAGTGTTCCCACAATTTAGCCCTGTGCACTGTTTTTCAGTAAATCTTTAGACTTTCTATGATAAAGCACACACTTCCCAAACACCACTGAGCAGCGCTGAACACCACAGATTTTCAACTTAAACCATAATTGAGTGGGCCAGTCACACTATCTCCTACAGAAACAAACACACCAGGTCTCGGCATCCCAGGTGTTACAATGCATAACCATCAAGACATATAGTCCAGACAATCACTTCTGTTCCAGCAGTTGTAGGTAGCATCCTGCTGAAGTAGAGCCATGATTACACAGGCAGTCCTCCTATTTGAAAAAGGAAGTGTGCTTCGAATACAAGTCAGTCAATTTCTTCCAATAAATCAAACCACACAGAACCACAATGACGTCACATTTACTACACTCTTCTTTAAGCCTGGTGCAGGCAACCAAACTCAGTTTCCTTCAATTCCACAGTGAAATGTTCAGATTCCAGAAACCACTGCAGGACTCATAACAAATGGGACATGTCAAGGCAGGCAGTAAAGGGCCTACTGATATAGCAATCAAAATTCCCAAAGTGTACAAATAGCACCAAATAGCAGTGAAGGAGAAAGGTAGAAAGCAGGGGGGCATTATTAAAAGGTAGTGCCTCCACAACTACAAATCACTCTCACCTCTACAGTACTGCCTGCAACACTGAATAAGTGATAAAACCTACTGATTAAAGGCAAAATCTTATTGGTTAAATAAGTTAGCATCAAGTCAATGCAAAATGGCATTTCATTTTACATTTCTTTGATTTGAAAAAAGATAACTGTATGGGGAGAAGAAGCATTTATCAGATTGTTTACTATTCGTATACATATACGTATCGTGTACATATAAATACATGATGTATTTGCAATAACTCTGAAGAGCACAAAATTTAGGTGACACTGGGAAACCGCTAAACTGTCTGTTTTATAATTTTATTGCATTTGTTAGATTACAGAAATAAGTGTTAGATTTTCCTTTAATGCTAAATCAGGTTGATTTTAATCCAAATTTATACATTTTATGAAAGTATATGTAACAGGAAAGTACACAAACAACAACGGCATCTCTCCAAAACTCCATCAGTGCCTCTCATAAGGAGCAGGGTTTTTGACAAAGGACTATGAATCAAAGCTTAATTTTAATACTGTGAGCTGTGCAAACTCATTCAAAAATATATACAAAATAGGCTGTAAGGATGATGTTTAACAGGCGATGCCAAGAGTTGTTAAGATCTTTGCACAAGGGGATATAATCAGTTAAAGTATGCATGCTCAAAGCAGGAGGTGAAGTCAAAGACTGACAGAAGAGCAATTTCACACTTGACTGATTGTAGCTGCTGATATTCTACACTGTAATCTACACTGTTCCTTTTGTGATGCACTAGTGGCCACAAATCAAGCTTATCATGACATTTTGCAGTAGCAAATACTCAGCACCACCCCTTAAACCCTCCCTGTCAGAGCAAGGAAAGAAGTTACAGAACCCAAACCTAGGAAGCAGAAATCATCTTTCATCAAGTGCATTATGCAGCATTATTCATCAAGTGCATATAAACAAAGGTCCTGAGATTACAGTTCAGTTTAAAACCAGACCTCTCTCCCTGTCTCTCATGGTGGAAAAAAAAAAAAAAAAAAAAAAAAAATATATATATATATATATATATATATATATATATATATATATAGAATAACTGACACCTACACTATCACAGATATTGATGGAGTAGTGCAGGGCTAGATTGAGCATGTACTCTGCTCACCTTCCGGTAGCATATCAGGGACATCAGCCTGAAAGCGGGGGCCAACACGAATCTCCCCCTTGTCTGCCAGCAGAGTCTTCTGTGTGGGGTCGTACACCAGCGAGTAGAAAAAGGTGTCCTGAGAGAGCAAGAGAGCACATGAGGGAGCCCGTGCAACAGAGAGATGAGGGAGGAAAGTGTATTAAATCCAAAACATGGTTTCTTAAATTATCCCATTGGAAATGCATTTAAGTCAGCTTATTATTTTAAATGTAATGTAAATTCTGCAACAACAGCAGCAGAAGCAAGTACTCAGGTACCTCTTTGTCCAGATAGGAGAGCACAGATTCAGTCTCATTCAGGAGGGCAACGCTGCATTTCCCCCTGAAAAAGAAAAAATAAACGACATACACCAGTCTTCAGAACTACAGACCGACACAGACCATCTCCCCCAGACGCCCTTACAGCAGGCCCCAGCATAGCAGGGGGGAAGGAGTGCACAAGTACTGGAGAAAGTGTGAGTGTGTGAAAGAGACAGGATCATAGTAGAAAAAGTGAGAAAAAATAAAGAGGTGAGAGGTGATATGGGAAAGGGTGAGATATGAGAAATAAGCACAGATGAGAGAACGGAGCGTGAAAAGAAACATTTGGGGCAACTGGGCGATACTGTCAGACTACATAAGGACAAAGGGGTGAGCCCCTATTCTGTATGACTCCAGTAGAGAGATATGTGTGTAATGGGATTGTGGGTTTTTGTCTTCCATGAGATGTCTAGAATCCCACATAGAACTATAGCCTACCACGATGACTCAATTCCACCCCCCCAAAAAGAGATTAACAACAAGAAAAAAAAAACATTTTCCCTTTCTTTTGAGGGCAATACCAATCTGGGAGCACACAGCAGGTCTCAGCTAACCTCACACAACTCACTCTGACTGCCGTTTAATTAAAAGCTCCAAGCTACTAATGCATTTATCACTAGAGCCTCAAAGGAACCTTCTACACAATGCTAGTGGTGCTGCTTGCTTGTGTCTGGTTAACACTGGCAGTTTAGCTCACATAGCCCAAATTTAAATAACGGCTACTCCTCCACCTATTGACCATATGCTGATGTACGCAGGCTCTAGGAACGAGCTGGTGTGTTTACCTGATGTGTGTTGCAGGGAGCGATTCGTACTGGCGAGACAGAAAGAGCTCTCTGTGTCTGAGCTGGTGTTTCTGTTTCTCGCTGAGCTCTGGCTCTGAAGGGCTCTCTTTCTCTTCCTCCAAGTCTTCTGCACACAAAAACGCATAGCATTAAATCAGGCAAAGTGCCACATTCACAGTTCATTCATCATTAGGTATTAAAGAGCTTCACCACAAAAAAGCAGCAGTATAAGCAGCCAATGCAGACAATGTCCTCAAAACACAAAATCACAGACTATTACATAAGACCATCCAAACACCCACTTTAAATGGAGATCTTAAACTCATTTATTCCACAAAGTGAATAGGTAAGATATATGTTATGGAAAACACAGAAACATCTCTTATACTGCACCCTGAGATCCACCTGTATTACAAGCAAAAAGTTATTAAAGCTGCTTAAAGACTTTTTCCACAGCATGCTTCTACTCATGGCCAGTGATGACAGCATGCATTAGGCAATCAAATAATCTGATTGGTGGGACAAGCTACAGTTATGAACACAAGTCATTTGGCTGGTCTTTGTCTGATCTGGTGGCACCATGGACATCATTATAATTTCAAGTATAATGAGTGTCTATCACTGTTTATTGAGACTGAAAGTGAACTATGTCAATATGTTCAAATATAGCAGAGAGATCCTGCAGTGAAAACATTTGTCCATTAAGTTTAGCTCCAAAGGCAAAACATCTTGAGTAAAACTTAAACGATGCATGGTTTTAAATATAGCATTAAAAAAAAAAAAAAAAACTTTCCAGAAGATGTACTCCGATTGACTCATCAATGACCATTTTTAAGCAGTTCTAGGCCCCTGAAGTATGGATTAGGAAACCCCAACAAAGCAATTACCGCTGTCTAGTATTAGCAACAGAGCTTTCACAATTCTTTTTGGCATGGATTCCATCAGATGCTGGAAGCATTCCTTTGAGATTCTGGTCCATGTTTTCAGGAGCACTTTAATGCTGTGAATCTCCCATTCTACCACATCCCAAAGGTGCTCTCTTTGAGTCAAATCCGATGATTAGGAAGGCCACTAAAGAATACAGAATTCATAGTCATGTTCATGAAACAAGTTTGAGATGTCTTTTGCTTTGTAACATGGTCCATAACCATACTGGAAGCCAACAGCAACAACACTCAAATAGGCTGTGGCATACAAGCTATGACTGACTGATATTAACTGGCCCAAAGTGTACATTCCACCTAGCCTTACATCACCTCCGCCATCCTGGTCTGTTGACACAAGGCAGGTTGGGTCCATGCATTCATGCAACTGGCACCAAAGTCTGACCCTACTATTTGTGCCTCAGCAGAAATCGAAATTCATCAGAGCAGGCTGTTTTTTAAGTCTTCAACTGTCCAGTTTTGGAAAGACCGCAGCGTCATCTTTCTGTTCTTGGCTGGCAGAAGTGGAACACAACGTGGTTCTGCTGTTGTAGCCCATACATCTCAGGGCTCGACATCTTGTGCATCCCGAGATGCTTTTCTATCCACCACAAATGTACAGAGTGGTTATCGGATTTCTTCTGTCAGGTGGAAGCAGTCCGGCCATTCTCCATCAACTTCTCTAATCAACAATGCATTTCCATCCACAGAACTGGCGCTTCCTGAATTTTCTTTCCTTTACTGCACCATTCTAAAAAATAAAACTCTACAGACTATTGTGCATGAAGATCCCAGGAAATCAGCAGTTGTACAAATACTAAAATCAGCCCATCTAGCACCAACAATCGTGGCACGATTAAAAATTACTGAGGTCATATTCCTCATTCTGATGGTTCATGTGAATTCGACCTGAAGCTCTTGGACCATATCTGCGCAATTTTATGCACTGCACTGCTGCCACACAATATGCAAATTAGATAACTATATGAGTGAGTAGTTGTACAGGTGTTCCTAATAAAGCCTTCAGTGAGTGCATATTGCCTGACTGTTTATAGACAGGATCGCACTAAAACACACTCTTCATTAAAACACATGCTCATACACTGCCACCAAACACCATTTAGTTTCACGCAATCTCACTCACTTGCATGCTTATCTGCCAGCTGGATGAGACTCTGTGAGATGTCCCTTCTTCTGTAGAAACAGACCACCTTCGCCTCCACATTGCCGCTTGCCGTCTGAAAGCAGCAAGAGAGACAGGGTCACCATCAGGTCGCCACATCACACTTTAAATACATGTCTGGTCTCCTAAACCAACTTCATTAATATAGGAACACAAACTGCAGACCACCATGTACAATTCAGCAGTACAGAGAGGACGATGAAAAATTATTGCTGAAAAATCAGATGCTAATATACTACTAAGAACCATGTACCTTAAGGTACATTCAGAGACAGGAAATTAGCATCACTCAGACAGACTCAGGATCACAAAGGAAGCAATTTAAAAAGTTAGTACATCAATATAAACAAAACACAGAACAGGCATTTGTTAATAAGTTCATCTAATAAGCCATATTGCTTGCTGCTGCAGCAAGCTTTACAGACCAAGCTGTCTGGGGAGCCCCTTTGAAGTTGTTGTCAACAGAAAGCATAATGAAGCAAATATGCTTTACGCAAGTCACATAACTTTTTTTTTTTTTAAACTGGATTGTCTAATCTTTTTGCATGGATAATAAAGTACCATTTCTCTCCCTTAAACAGAGCAAGCAAGATAGGATCTATATATTGCACATACTGCCCAGTTCCGATTGGCAGCACATACAGTGCATACACCAGTGTTTGTGCCTGCTCAAAGTATTAGCACACAGATCAGCTGGTAATGGGGATCAATGACACTCCCCAGACCGTCTGGTCTTGTATTGTATAGTCTGGTGTGAAAGGTTAGTCTGGCAGCAGCTTGATGCAAACTGGTTCATTAAAAAAAAACTTGTATAATGTTTGACTATGTCTTTCACACATGTAATTTCCCACGAGCGAAAGCTTGAAGATCAAAACTCATACAGATTTATGACTGCATCATTTCCTAATGAGACTGACCATGTCCACACTGCTTTCTCTATCCAGATAATCAAAGCCTGATCAATCAAAAAAGATGACCTGTTACTTAACCTATTAAAGCCAAGGCCATCATAACACTGCAGACGATATGTGATGTCTGTTTGAATGCAGAATTACCCAAGCAAAACCAGAGTAACAGCCTGAAAATATCAGCTAATTAAATTTGCCAGACAAGTGAATCATTAGTTTTGACAGACGTGCCATAAGATAAGTCACACCAACAACAAATGGACAGACCAACCCGCCAAACTGGAAAATTCATGATATCAGCAAAGAATCCACACACTTTTTCAAATTTGTGAATCTATGCTTATAATATGATATCTATCATATTTTAGTAGGGGACATTTTTAGTAGGGGATCCTGCATTAATATCATTTAAAATTCAAAAAAGTAGATCAGGAAAAAAATAATTTCAAAAGGACCATGGTAGTGCACAGCATACTAACCGGATGCACTACTGAAATCAATCTATTAAGAAGTCAGAACTAGTTACCAATACTTTTTAATGTAATGTGTGAACTGGGCATTGCTGTTCAACTACATAATGGCTGTGGAATTTATTCAGAATACAAGAAAAAATCTAAATGAATGAAATAATTACACTGTGTATATATACAGCTACAGGGAATGCAGAGGTGTGTGCCATGTAACCTCTGTTGCCATATGAAAAACAGTTTTAACACCTGCTACCATGTATCATGTTACAGACATTTCTGAGACAAATATCAACACGTAGGGAAAAATGTCCAAATCTCATCAGGATCCAATCTGAAAACTGACAATCATTATGAATTTAAAAAAATAAAAAAATAAATAATAATAATAATACTAATAATAATAATAATAATTGCACTGTATGCTGGCATTTAAGGCATGATTATCACTGATCATTTTAATAAAGACATTCAAAAAGATAACTCAAAAAGGTTGTGACTCTTGCTTATATACAAATATATTTGTATATACAATATACAAAACAGGACTTCTAGCTTTCACACATTTACAAACCTAATCGAAAGTATTCTTCAAAACTTAAAGGAATAGTTCACTAAAAAAATAAAAAATATATTTACGCTGTTCTACCCTCGGCCCAAACATAACTGATCAGCCACAAACATTTGGTGTTCCTTAAGAGTGCTTCCTTAGTTTTATGCTGTGGTTACAAGACTAATATAACAGAACTACATCACCAAAAAGGTGAAAGGCTTTCATTCATGTTAGCTTTGCAGCTCCGATGCAAAACTAAAGAAGCAAGCTTCGCACACTGAACAAGTCTTGACTGATCAACAATGTGTGAGACCAGGACTAAACTGTAAATCTTTTTCTGTGAACGACTCAATAAAATTTGCATCTGGTTTGCAAAACAGAAGGAAGCTGCTCTGACAACTGCCGGCAAGTCAATCATTTGTGAAGCCCATTGAAAGTTCATGTTGCTCCATTTTAATAATTTCTACATCTTGAACGTTTCTGACCAGTTCTTCCACAGATTTGACATACATAAAGACACCCTGGTCATTTTCCCCAGTGATGTGCTGGCCTGCTTTCCATTTGTCCTTCTAGTTTTCACTCCTCTCCCAAAAAAGACCCACAACAGCTCTCACTCTCCCACAGAACTGTACCTTATTCAATTCCTCTATTCTCCGGATCAGATAAGGGTTGCTTGAAGAATTCTCAAAAAAGACATAATCTGCAAGAAAAAAAAAAGATGGTATTTCATTTTGCAAGGCTGGCTTGTTAATCCAAAAAGCAAAATCATAACATTAGGTAGAACCTGTACACAGAAAAAACGAGCAGAAAATACAGTTATTTACAACTGATACAACACTGTGCTCTTCACAGTACAGTAAACCTGATGTAATTACAGCTTCGGAACTCACACGACAGACTTCAGCAAAAGACAATCAATTTCTCCCACAATCGTAACTGAGTGCTGCACGGGAATCATGAAAACTCCAGGGTGCATCGTACACAATCAGGACTTTGTGGACAAGCAGCTTATAAAATCAGACGTACCAACTGGGTTTGGGGATATGATCAACCAGACAAAAACTGTCTCATCAGTGCTTTCGTGACAGGGTCTATTTCGTCGTTCTCGACAATGAAGTCTTCTTAATAACTGATCTCATTTTCACACCTATAAACCCGATGGCGCGAATGAGAGCACAGTTATTTATGTTACAACCACCAGCCTGACTCTATATTTGACTGTAAGCGACCTTTACACTAACGGGCACTTCAGTGACATTCTGATGCACTGAGTCTGATAGAAAACACTGCAATTTAAGACACAATTATCTCAATAGAGTTTAGAGCCCAAACATGAGCACAAACGGAACAGTTTGTCCCATTTAGATTCGTTTACTCCTGCTACAGCTTAACCGACGCCATTGAAACAATGTCGGCCAGCCTGACACAGCCAGCTAATCTACTACTTTGTAGCCGGCTAATTGCACGAAACGGCGATGCCAAAATATTAAGGCGAAGATAAACAGCTAAAATGAGTACGTGGGGCAAAAATGCGGACTGTTGTGCAAACATGGTAACGTAAGCAACAATAATGTCCAAGTAAATTCAGTAACGTCAAATAAAACCAACAATGTTTGTACGGTAGTTAATGTTACGGCGATACGGCGAGGTGAGCACTGTGGCTGTAAAATGCTAACTTAACTTAGCTCGAGGATCCATAACTAATGGACGTGTGCCAAACCGAAGAGAAATGGCCACAAAGATAAACTTCGTCGTTAAACAAAAAAAAAAAAATCACACCACTCATTACTCAAACGGAATGCGCTTCGCTAGACTAAGGGTGGATTTATGAGGAAAGTTGGTTTTATGCACTATCGCCATCCGTTTGATAGCCAGATTAGCTGATTGAGGTGTTTCTGATAAGGCTAGCGAGCGTTGCTATGCTAGCTCTCCCGCTAGCATGCTAGTGCGGCTAACAGAGTTTAGAGGCCTGACCCACATCAATCCCCAAAACATTTCCCCCAAATCCACGTTACCGACCGCTTTCAAAATATCCTTGCGTCTGTCCGCCTCTGTGAAGTACTCACTTATTCGAGTTCAGCTTAAGTAACGCTAAAAGTTCGCCACAAAATGTGTGAGCTGACCGTGTTTTGGCTAACAGAAATACCAGACTGACATACCTCCGACCCGGTACATGTTGGCCGCCATTTCTGCCCTCCCGGAGTGTTAAAAACCAAACCATAAACTATAAAAATAATAATAAATAACTGACTAAAACGTTTGTGTTTAATACTAGTAAAACAATACAGACTGTAGTAGAAGTGGGGGTGACCCTCGAGAGGAGCGGGAGACCACTTTCTGTTTTTCCCCCTTTTTTCTGTGTTTTTGTTGAGGAGCCCCCTCCTAAGATTCACAGTACAATACGGTAACTCAGAGGAGAGGGAGGGAGGGAGACGAGCTTCCTCATGAGGGAGGGAGTGAGGGAGGAGGAGGAGAGTGGAGGGAGGGATGGAAAAAACAAGAGAGTGAGAGACTCAGAGAAACGAGTCAAAAGGTTTGGAACCAATCGCGCTATGTCTAAGAGCGATTCAGCGACATTTCATGAAGCAGGAATTACATTAAAACGTATAGTCGAGACATGCGGATCCGTTCCTTAAGGCCATTGGCGCTTTTATTTCAAGGGGACCTGTACAAAATGCACACCTGGCACTCCGTGTTTTGGTTTTGAATGAGGATTTTAAAAACGGAGGAAAATATCTTTAATGCAGTTAAAAATCTAATTCGGCAGCCTGTGGCGCACTGAAGACACTGGTCTCGCTCTAATAATGATTAGTATCTACACTGTGGCGGCAAAGAGGACAGAAGAAATATAAAGGATGCATTAGCAAACTTGTTCAACGAAATTTAACCCCAAACTCATGAAGTCAGAAAAGTAGGGATGGACACTATCACCAGTGTTTACTTCAGTAATACCGAGACTAAAGTCCTAAGCCATCCAGTTACTTTAAGAGGTCTTATTATGCACTTAAAAAGTGAACTAAACTTTCCAGTCAGAACCTGTTTCAGCCCATTCACTAACTTGTTATAAAAGCGTGCTCCTCAAGAAATAACAGGTGTTAAAATGATTAAAACAACCTAATGTTAGGCTAATATCACGAATGCTTGAGTGTGTGTTCCTTTCCCACAAACTCATTTTCGACCTTTTTCTGTTTACTTCATTGCTACATTGGTCTGTTTTCACGTTTTCTGTCTATTCACTTAGATTAAAATTATGGTATATTTACTGGTTAAAGAAAAAAGAAACTTCGACTTCTGTATTGTTACGTAAGGATCGATCGTGAAAATGAAACGGAACCAGAGGTATCAATACAGTATCGATCAGCCCTCCCCTGCGGAAAAGCACCAGCGTGGCCGGCCACGCGTGCGTAACAGTGCGTAAAGGGACTGGAGTCTCGCCGGCGTGACATCACCGTACGAACTGCCCCTTCAGGGGGGCTGGAGTTCAGACGAGGAGGCAACTCGCAGCAGCTAGTTGTGCTGCTCCTCCTGGTAGCAAACTCGCAGCAGCGGCTTCAGCTCAACGTTCTGGGATACGCACGGACAAACACAGCCACAGTAGTGCGTGCAGGAGCCTCCCGCGCAACGCAGCGCGCAAACAGCGCTCTCCAGATTGCGCAAAAAAGAGCTATGCTTGGCCAAGACACTTCGCGCTTTTTCACCTAAACACAGGTGAACAGCTATTGCGCCCCGCTCCTCCTCCCCTCCTCCCCCTTCTCCTCCTCTTCGTGGAGCAGAAGATGAAGTTTGGCAAGAACATCTGTATTCTAAACGTCGGCGGCACCAAGTACGCCTTCACGCGGGAGGTGATCCGGGACTTTCCCCTGCGTCGGGTGAGCCGGCTGCACAGCTGCTCGTCCGAGAAGGAGGTGCTGGAGGTGTGCGACGACTACGACCGTGAGAGGAACGAGTTTTTCTTCGACAGACACTCGGAGGCGTTCGTTTTCATCATGCTGTACGTGCGCTCCGGGAAGCTGCGCTTCGTGCCGCGGATGTGCGAGCTGTCCTTCTACAACGAGATGCTCTACTGGGGTCTCGAGAGCTCGCACCTGGAGTTCTGCTGCCAGCGACGCCTGGACGACAGGATGTCCGACACGTACACGTGCTTCTCCGAGGAGGAGCTGATGGGCGCGGACGAGGAAGAGGCCCGGCGCGCGGAGGCGGCGGAGGACGAGGCGGAGGAGACGCGCTCCTGGCTGGCCAGGATGAGGAGGACCTTCGAGGAGCCCGCGTCCTCCGTGGCGGCACAGGTGCTCGCCTCCGTCTCCGTCATCTTCGTCATCATCTCCATGGTCATCCTGTGCGCGAGCACGCTGCCCGACTGGGACACGGCGAAAAATAATACGGTGGAGGAGCACAGGTGAGTAGACAGGACAGGAGTATACGATGAGCGTGCGAGCGTGTGTTGGCTGTGTGCTTGGAAGTTTTTGCTCTGGGTAGTTTGCAGCATGGCGCCTGCCATCCACACTTATATTTCCAAAATACGTAATGATGCCGAGGCTCTTGTTGAACAACAGGCAACGAGTCAAGTTTCAGAAAGTGTTCACTACTTTATTGTACAAATAATACAAGCATGAAGTAGAGCTGTGTGAGGATCCGGGGCCCCCTGCCTTAGTTAACAGCGTGGCACCTGCTGGCCATTCATATTCATTGACAAAACGTTGAGTTTAGCCGCCGCTGAGCATAAATGTGAGGTAGCCTGATGATACAGCAGATTCAACCTCTCTCAGCCTTCATTCTGTATTTAGTAATCCTGATTGAAGTGATGTGACCACTTCACCTGAACGGTGCCCTCTCAGCCATTTGGTCCCATTTAGACTCCTTTCACGGTTTTTGCGTTTATCTTGAGAGAGAAGCAGCTAAAGCAGTTAATAATCTGGATATGAGGTGTTACGGCGAATCATAAGCAGCCTTGGAACAGAATCTCTCTCTCCCTCTCTCTCTCTCTCTCTCTCTCTCTGTCTGTGTGTCTTTCTCTCTCTCTCTCTCTCTCTCTCTCTCTCTCTCTCTCTCTCTCTCTCTCTCTCTCTCTCTCTGTCTGTGTGTCTTTCTCTCTCTCTCTCTCTCTCTCTCTGTCTGTGTGTCTTTCTCTCTCTCTCTCTCTCTCTCTCTGTCTGTGTGTCTTTCTCTCTCTCTCTCTCTCCCACACACCCCCCCCCCCTCTCTCTCTCTCTCTCTCATGTCTCGTCTTTGTGTCCATGTTTGTGCCCCAGATTATGACATGTTCTGGTTTATTTTACAGACGCCCACACTTTCATCTTTCCTCTCCCCTTCTCTGCCTTTCCGAGGTGATGGGACTGTATAAAACACAATGTAAAGTCCAGATTCAGAGTTAACAAAAATGTATTACAGAGAATAAAAGTTCACTTTACTCCCAGTTCAGTCTGTGTGTCTGCAGGAGAGCTAAAAGCTGCTGGAAGCGCAATAGATTTTGTTTATTAATCAACTTGCGCAGTGTTTTGACTCTAATGTGCAGTTCATATGCCACAATCTGAGGAAGAGTAACGGGCAAGTTTTAAATTCGGCCCGCAGTCATTTACGACACTGGGAAACGATCTGGACGATCCTCATTTTTTCAGAGCCTGTTTGAGGAAGGGCTTCCGTGAGCACAGGGAAAAAATCTAACTGTAAAGCCTACATCATCTGTAAGAGCTGATAATAGTCAATTAGCCATTGTCAGTAAAAGGTTCTATTCTGATCGTAATGAAGTCTCCCTCTGTCCGATAGGGGTCACTGCAAATCGTTCGTGAGAAACCGTGATATGACAATAGATAAAATAACAGAAAAAAGATTACTGGTGCTTGAAACATTACATTAGAAAGCATGTTATGCGCATATATATATATATATATATATATATATATATATATATATATATATATATATATATATATATATATATATATATACACACAATACACATATAAATGCAAAAGTTTGGACATCTCCTTTTGTCTTGAGAAGTTACACAATATCTGCATGAAATAAAATTCAATATGACATGTTTCTACAAATCCTTATTCAAGATTACTGTTTATTTATTTGAATTTAATAATTAAAAATAACTAAACATAAAGTGTAACCCGTGCACAATTTAGACACCCTTTCAATTGATTGTCTGTTTGTGTGTGTGTGTGCGTGCAAAAGTCAGAGAAAACTCTCATTTCTTTCTCACCAATGTCACAACAAAAGAGATTTTGTATAAATAAATAACATTTTTCATTATTTATTGCATCTACTATCCATAAAAGAATCTTCTTTTCAGTTTTTCAAAGAAATCTGTAGAGAAATTCTACCAGTCATCCACAGTTCAGTCTTACACACTCAGAAAAGATGGTTCTTCAAAGGTTCTTTAATAAAGATAATGGTTCTACATAGCACCAAAAAGGGTTCTTCTGTTGTTACAAGCTTGACATCGTAACAATAGAAGAATCCTTTTTGGTGCTGTATAGAACTCTTTTCAAAAAGGTTCTATATAGCACATTGTTCAACAATCTGAAGACCGCTTTCACAATGCCAAGAACCCTTTAGTCATGCAACAGGTTCTTTGAGTGTTCATTGTTCTATATAGAACCATTTTCTTTACTAAAGAACACTTTTTTCTTTTTTCTTTACTAAAGAACCACCTTTTTAAAGAACGTAGACACTGGTCGCATTATTCACTGATTTGGAGTCCAGGTAATCCCAAACACTTACAGTGATGTTGAAATTTACAAAGCTTCTTTTTTTTGTCTCTTTCCTTTTGTGAATAATGGCTTTTTGCACATCCTTTCATCCTCCTGTAGTGCTGAATCATATTCTTACAAGGAGGGATGGATAGAAACACCTGTGGATTTTTATGATCTGCATCTGATTTTTTTACTTATTATCTTCTGACATTAATTTTCTTTCTCATTCCTTATGCAAATAGATTACCACATGCCTTCAGAATTATCTCCTGAAATATGATTAGCTTGTTCTTAAAGATCGTTTTGACTAGGAAATAAGTAAATTAAGGTTGGGCTCTGACTTTTGCACAGTGCTCTCTCTCTCTCTCTCTCTCTCTCTCTCTCTCTCTCTCTCTCTCTCTCTCTCTCTATATATATATATATATATATATATATATATATATATATATATATATATATATATATATATATATATATATATAAAAATATATATATATATATATATATATATATATATATATATATATATATATATATATATATATATATATATATATATATAGTGTGTGTGTGGGGGGACATTGTGTAAAACATAAAAACAGAATACAATGATTTGAAAATCCTTTTCATCCTGTATTCAATTGAATACACTACAAAGACAAGATATTCAATGTTCAAATGGCTAAACTTTATTGTTTTTTGTATTGTATTGTCATCGTGAATTTGATGCCTGCAACACATTCCGAAGAAGTTGGGACAGGGGCATGTTTACCACTGTGTTACATCACCTTTCCTTTTAACAACATTCAGTAAGCGTTTGGGAACTGAAGACACTAGTTGTTGAAGCTTTGTAGGTGGAATTCTTTCCCATTTTTGCTTGATGTACAACTTCAGTTGCTCAACAGTCCGGGGTCTCCGTTGTCGTATTTTGCGCTTTATAATGCGCCACACATTTTCAGTGGGAGACAGGTCTGGACTGCAGGCAGGCCAGTTTAGTAACCGCACTCTTTTACTACGAAGCCACGCTGTTGTAACACATGCAGAATGTGGCTTGGCATTGTCTTGCTGAAATAAGCAGGGACGTTCCTGAAAAAGACGTTGCTTAGATGGCAGTATATTTTGCTCCAAAACCAGTATGTAAGTTTCAGTATTAATGGTGCCTTCACAGATGTGCAAGTTACCCATGTCTAACCCATGTGGCACTAACACACCCCCACACCATCAGTGATGCTGGCTTTTGAATTTTGCACTGATAACAATCCAGACAGTCCTTTTTCTCTTTGGCCCGGAGGACGCGACATCCATGATTTCCAAAAACAATTTGAAATGTGGACTCGTCAGACCACAGGACACTTCCCTAAATTCCTTGCAATTGCACATTGAGAAACGTTGTTCTTAAACTGTTGGACTATTTGCTCACGCAGTTGTTCACAGAGTGGTACCTTACTCCATCCTTGCTTGTGAACGACTGAGCCTTTCAGGGATGCTCCCTTTTTACCCAATCATGACACTCACCTGTTTCCAATTAACCTGTTCACCTGTGAAATGTTCCAAACAGGTGTTTTTTGAGCATTCCTCAACTTTCCCAGTCTTTTGTTGCCCCTGTCTCAACTTCTTTGGAACGTGTTGCAGGCATCAAATTCAAAATGAGTGAATATTTGCAAAAAACAATAAAGTTTTGAACATTAAATATCTTGTCTTTGTAGTGTATTCAATTAAATACAGGTTGAAAAGGATTTGCAAATCATTGTATTCTGTTTTTATTTATGATAAATAACGTCCCAACTTCATTGGAATTGGGTTTTTTTTTCACATGCTGTTGTGCAAATGGAATAGACCACAGGTGGAAATTATTGGCATTTTAGGGAGGTCATACAGGCACGTGGGGGCCACACACAATACTGAGCCTCATTTTGACTTGTTTTAAGGACATTACATCAAAGTTGGATCAGCCTGTAGTGTATTTTTCCACTTTAATTTTGTTTGTGACTCCAAAGCCAGGCCTCCATTGGTTAATAAATTTGATTTCCATTGATGATTTTTGTGTGATTTTGTTGTCAGCACATTCAAGTGTGTACAGAACTAAGTATTCAATGAGAATATTTCATTCATTTAGACCTAGGATTTATTTTTTTTGGGCAGTGTGTGTATACATACATACATACATACATACATACATACATACGTGTGTGTGCATCACCATCAAGGAAAGCAAACACATGCTGGTTTTGTTTGTTTGAGAAATGCATTTGAATTACAGCAGCATTAGTGCTAATTCGAGGAGCTGGTGCCATTGTTATGGTTTCTTCTTCTATTTTTGTGCCCATTACTTGCCCATTTATCAGCCATCATCAAGTGATCCATCAGTGCAGCTCATCATAACATGCTAATTGATCCAGCTAAATAAGGGCAGAGGAAAGCATTGATGTCAGACTGAATCCATGAACCAAAGTAACATTATTTTTCTGTTTTAAATGATAAACAGTAAAGGCATACTTCTGAGTACTGGCTGATTTCTATGTAGTGGCTCCAAGATGTGAGTTTCTGGACCATCTTAATAGTTTATCTGATGTATAGTCCAGGATGAAATAAAATGTTACCCTTTTCATTGGCTGATGTTTCTCCTTCATTATTTCCAGCCCTACAACTGCTGGCAAATGTCTCTTTCTACCAGTGTCTGTTGAAATGTTCATGTGTCCTCATGCCTTGTGCATTCTGATTCCATTTCCTTCACAGAGGTCAGGTATGTGTCAATGTATGTTTATGAGGAGCCAGAAAGGGAATAAATTAGAGACATTGAGGTTTGTCATGCATGGGATTCAGAATACTGCCAAAATGCCAGAGACAGATTAATGAGTTCTAAACACATTATCTATATGCTCAGCTGGAATAATTCATGATAAAACAAATAAGCCGAACCCAATAAACATTGGCCCTTGTAATCTTTTAGTTGAGACGTGTGATAAGGAGGATATATTTGCTGTTTTGTCTTCAGTCAGATCTTATAAAGTGTGTTGTTTGTTTTTCTGTTGCTCTGGCATTTGTGAGCAGACTTAAACACACTCATTGTGAAAACATCGTCACCACACGCCTCCCCCCTTCCCACAGTAAGGCCTGGTGCTGCTCTCCCTTTAGTGCACCATTCCACCCTGCTTCTGGTCTCTGTCCTTTGTCCTGTGTTTTGTTCTGCAGTTAATGTCAACAGTTCAGTGACCAGTAAATTTGTTCAGTTTGAAAGTCTGAAATGTCAAAAACTCCACATGCTGCCAATTGAGTTAATAAGCTAATAATTCAGCAAAAATATCCCTTGAGCAGCATCAGCCTTTCCTGCTGTTAAGCTGCTCAAGACCCACAGACTGTCAAACAACTATTCACATATCTATCTGCATGAAACCATTTATACTTCTTAAAGTTCCACAGAAGGTAATCAGATTGCATGGTTGCATTCTAAACATTTATAAATGTCTATAATAAGTCAAAAAAGTGTGAAATCACTCAAGTATTTGTAGGACAGTTTCCCAGACATAGATTACAGTGCAAATGGTGACTCACCATTGCAAATGCTTCTTACTGTAAGCTTGGGCTTAAAGGGTAATTCCACCCATTTTTCAGAATTGCACAATGAAGTGAGTAAGATGTAAACAAAGTCATTCAGAGTGGTTTGATGTAAGGTGCATTGGTGCTATGGAAGCTTATTCAGCATCATTTACAGTGGTGATGATAGGAACCAGACAAGAATGAAATGGATACAAATATGCAGCCTGTTTTGTGCATGGTACATGATTTTACAAAACTTTGAGTTAAGGCTTCAGTCTAAAATCGTATTTTAATCTCTTTATTGCAGAGAGGTACATGCAAAATGTAGTAAGGACCTTTACTGTCCAAAACAAAAACATGTTTATTATAATCATCTTTATTTACTTTTATCAACATTACCTATAACAACACAGAACATGTGTAGTTTCACTGGTCATTTTGGATTGTAAATGGCTATATTTGCGTTGTGGACACTGACCCCTGGTTCCTATCACCTATGTACTGTATGAAACCTACTGACTCAGATTTCTTAACAGTGCGACATTTAACATCAGACCTCCCTCAATGTCTGCATCTCAACTATTGAATTACAGAGAAATGTTGAACAATTGGTGTAATTCCCCTTTAATCTAAGTCTGGGAAACTGGCCCCTCACACTTATCTCACTGATCTCATTACTATTATGTATTAGATAAAAGTTTGTGCACACATGATTGGCGCACTTATTGGTGCTTCACAGTCATAGTCATAGTTTACTTACTCTGTGTCTTTTGCTCCCCACTCTTCTCTTTCTCAGGATCATTGAAGCAGTATGCATTGGCTGGTTCACTGCCGAGTGCATAGTGCGTTTCATTGTCTCGCGGGACAAGTGTGAGTTTGTGCGCCGACCTCTGAACATCATTGACCTTCTGGCTATCACACCTTACTACGTGTCAGTTGCCATGACGGCCCTGACAGGGGAGAACCCGCAGCTGCAGCGAGCAGGAGTCACCCTCCGCGTGCTGCGGATGATGCGCATCTTCTGGCTCATTAAGCTAGCGAGGCACTTCCTGGGTCTGCAAACACTGGGGCTGACACTGCGCAGGTGCTACCGCGAGATGGTCATGCTCCTGGTGTTTGTGTGCGTCGCCATGGCAATCTTCAGCGCCCTGGCCCAGCTCCTGGAGCATGGACTGGACCTGGAGACCAGCAATGAGGACTACGCCAGTATCCCGGCAGCCTGTTGGTGGGTTATTATCTCCATGACGACTGTCGGCTATGGAGACATGTATCCCATCACCATGCCGGGGCGCGTGCTGGGTGGCGTGTGTGTCGTGAGTGGCATTGTGCTCCTGGCTCTTCCTATTACCTTTATCTACCACAGCTTTGTGCAGTGCTACCACGAGCTCAAATTCCGCTCAGCACGCTGCGTGCGAAGTCTCTCCGCTGAGTTTCTCAACTGACTGTCAGTTATTGATTTTTCCTGGACCGCTCAGGTCCTTAGCCCAAAACCATTACCCATCACCTGGTCTCTCCTCTTCTGTGCCTTTTGTTTTAAAACCTTGAACAGCCTCCTGAATTATAAGCTAAGCTACATAGAGTAAGGAACACTACTACTTCTGCTATGGAAATGGCTCCTTTCAAATGCAGCATCTTCACATTTTTGACTTATCTGAATATAAATGGTAAAAATTACCTCTAAAAACTGGAATGCCTCTGCTTTATCCATCATGGAAGCAACAGGAGAAAAACGAGAAAAAATTTCCAAGCACACAAAACAATCACAGTCCAAAGGAACTATACGATGCTTGCCAATGTTTGCGTTGTAACCCTGCACAGATGAAAACCAATGAACCTGATCCAAAGAGACAGCATTTCCTGTGTTTGGTGGTGTTCAAAAAGGACAACTGTGGCAACAGCCGGCACCAGATGGCATGGCTGTCTATAAGGGGTGTCTGGCAAGGTTTTCAGGTCTTGACTGTTCTCCAGACCATAGCCGGCCTTTCCTCAAGCGCCCTGGTCTGGCTTCACATTCAGAAACACTCTGTTCCCATGGAGAGATTTCTCCAGCTCGTTAGATCATTAATTCAGTTCAATTTGGCTTTGAAAGCTATCCAAATATGAAGGGCAAAAAGCAAGGGGCAAGAAAGAAGGGCCTAAGGGAAATGGTAGAAATACAGAAATAAAATATTTGAAGAGGCAGATGGGAGCAAAAGAATATGAAAATACAGCTGAGCATAGACCTGGCGGAAACAGTTAGGCATTAAATGTTTATCCTTTCATGGCAGCAAAATGCAGCTGTGTGACTGAAAATAAATCTTGGTCGGTGCAGTCACATTCTGAAGGTTCGCTTCCCTAAGTCCTAGAAACAAAACATCAGCTGCTCTGCTGCACAGGGATGGAGCCACCACCTGGAGCCTATATCTCTGGGAATATGAGTGCGCAAACCAAGAGGTGTTAACTAAATTGATTAGCAAACACCTCACCCACACACTCAGCAGTGGGAGGGCTGTCACTCTCCTCCTCCTTCACTGTAAGTAGAGTGAACACAAAAGCGAGTCACTCTCTTTCACTGGATTGGCTCCTTGTTTGTGCAGTGGTTTAGTGATTCTGAATGAGGTTTAATAACATTCAGCAACCCAGCCAAGCAAAGCTTATGATTATGAGTCACAACATATTTTTAGGGCAGTATGAGTAGAAAACAATTAAAAACATTTAATGAAAAGATTGCACCTGTAGATTTGTTTACTTGATGATATCAAACACATTGCGAGAAGGAAATCTAAGAATGAGTGCCTCAAGAAGGGTCTTCTCTTCTTAATGCCACAAGTAGTGGTTTGTGTTTAGCTTTAACTGTCATACTTATGCAGGAAACCCTTATCAGTGTTGTACAGTAGCTTGGTGAGTGATGACATAATACAATGTACATTGTAACTAATATTAATTGTAAAGAAACGGGAGAAAAGGCTTGTCCTGCATCAGTATGGTGTAGTTAATGTTAAGCATTCCCACCACATTCCATCTTTACATATTTCAGGCTGCTTTATAACTGTGAAGCTATGAGTATTGCAAAAGTGTAATTAAATGCTCCCTGTGGCTGCTTATGTAGATAATCACAGGTAAAGATGAAAAAAATTTTAAAAGTGTGCATACATGTCTTCTACCATTTAAAACATTTGTACAAATATTTTATATTTAGGCAACATTTTTGGCAAGCTTTATTGTAAAAGATTTCAACATAAAAGAAAATAAAGTGATGCTTATTGATTTGTATGATATATGTCAGTTCTTCCACTTTCTGCTTTGACCTTAGACACTTAAACACTTTCAACTCCCACTCAGAATGGGCATTTTATCCACATGATTCATGTGACAGGCCTTATAAAACAAAAAGAGAAACATATGAACATTCCAGTGTAGTGTATGTGTTACAGTTCATATTATTAGCGAATATGTTCATATATGCAAACCATTTTAAGCCTAAAATGAACATATTCATTCATATGATTAGTTAGACATTAGTGTTCATTTAAGACTTTGCTGTCTTAAATTTAAGAGTTTGCTGTGCAAATTATTACAGAAATTCATGAATTGCAAAGCATATGGAAATATTTGAATTAGCAAATGTGAACAATATTTGTGTAAATAGATGTAATATGTATTAGACAATATATTTAGCTGTCACTTAGCCTATACATTAATATCATCCACATCTAAACCTATAATATGTATGTAAAAGTATAAGCTGCCAAGCTGTGAGCAAATTAATCTGGTTACTCTCTTATTACACACCCATGGTATAACACAAGCAGTGTGACTCAGAAAACTGCAGTGGACCTTTTTAGCACTTACAGTCCTCCTTAGTACATCAGTATATGAAATAAAGGCTGTACATTTGTATTATTTTGCTTTTGGGATCCTTTTGGTCTAAACTACAGGCTTGAAAGTGAAGGGTGTGAGCAACAGCCAAGTAGTATACATTACATGGACAAAAGTATTGGGTCACCTACACATTACACCTACAGGCGCTTTTATGACATCCCATTCTAAATCCATATGCATGAATATGGAGTTGTTCTCCCTTTTGCAGCTATAACACCTTCAACTTTTTTGGGCAGGTTTTCTAAAATAATTTGGAGTGTGTCTGTGGAAATTTTTGCCCATTCATCCAGAGCATTTGTGAGGTCAGACAGTGATGTTGGACGAGAGGGCCTGACTCACAACAGTTCAACATATAGTTTATATAGTTCAGAAACAAACAGTCCCAAAGGTGTTGCTAAGGTACCTAAATGTTTCCACTTTTCAATACCACTCACAGTTAATTATGGAATGTCTCGGAGGGAAGAAATTTCGCAAACCGATTTGTTGCAATGGTGGCTTCCTATTACAGTACCCTGCTCTTCAGTGAGGTCTTTAGAACGACCCATTCTTTCACAAATGGTTGTAAAAGCAGACTGCACAGATAGGTGCTTGATTGTATATGCCTGTGGCAATGGGATTGAATGAAACCCCTGAATTCAATGAATAAGAGGTACATCCCAATGCTTTTGTCCACATAGCACATGTTCTGAAACAACAGAATGAAATGACCTCCCACCATCAAAAAAAATTAATAATAATTCACAGTCGTCTGTGTTTCACTTTAACTCTCATACCATTAGACCTCTGAAGATGTGTGTCATTCTATTTTTGGCAATGTGTCCATATTGGAAACTTACGTTCCACATAGACTGTGGGAGAAGTGATGGGGTTTTTGAAAATTTTGCTATTATGACCTGTGGTAAACAAAACGGTTCCAAATCATATATGTTTTGTCCTACAAACATTTTCCTCCAGAAATTCAGCGGATTATCTGAGCTACGAGATACCATAGCAGTTGTAAATAATGCTAATTGTAGGTTACAAGCCAGCTACCACTCCTGTGTGTTAAAATGTCATAGCTGATATTGAGTATGATCACATAACATTAAATAACTTACTCTCTGTTGGCTGCTGCTGCCAGGACAACTTACATTTGACAAATCCTGCTGGTTTATGTCAGGTGTTTTGATGAGGCTCCCATTCTTCTGTGCAGTATTAGCTTGCATAAAGCAGTATGTGTATGTTTGATCCTTAACAACCTCATATTTCTTAGGATCTGATAAACATATTGAGTTTGGGACATTTTTGCTTGCCACAGGCTGCAATAGCACCAATTTGTGAAAATGCCCTTCTTACCAATTGGTAAAACTGTTTAGAGTTCCTAATATGGGCATGATGCTGACTACAGAGTGATGACACAACTTTTGAAATCTATGCAGGAAATATTATGAATACTGTGAATAAGTGCTTGGTAAGTTGTGACAAGGTGCAGTGTAACAAATGTAAAATATAAAAGAAAATATAGGATTGTCCTGCATACAGTGCCTTGTGAAAGTATTCACCCCCTTGGCTTTTTACCTATTTTGTCACATTACAACCTGTATTTAAATGTTTTTTTAATCTGAATTGTTTGTGGTGCATCTGCACAAAATAGTCTAAGTAGGTGAAGTGAAATTAAAAAAATATATTTTAAAAAAATCTTTGGAAATAAAAAACTGAAAATTGGCATGTGCATATGTATTCACCCCCTTTGCTACGAAGCCCCTAAAAAGTTGTAATGCAACCAATTACCTTCAGAAGTCACATGCTTAGTCACATGCTAAGTCCACCTGTGTGCAATCTAACTCCTAGCTACAACTCCATTAAGCAAAAGGCCCCCCTAACCAAACAACACCATGAAGACCAAGGAGACCTCCAAACAAGTCAGGGACAAAGTTGCTGAGAAGTACGAGTCAGGGTTGGGTTATAAAAAAATTCCAAATCTCTGATGATCCCCTGGAGCACCATCAAATCCATTATCATCAAATGGAAAGAACATGGTACCGTAACAAACCTGCCAAGAGAGGGCTGCCCACAAAAACTCTCAGACCAGGTAAGGAGGGCAGTAATCAGAGAGACAGCACAGAGACCAAAGGTAACCCTGAAGGAGCTGCAGAGTTCCCAAGCAGAGACTGCAGTATCTGTCCATATGACCATAATAAGCCACAGATATAGAGTAAACATACAGAGTGTACATAAGTACACTCCACAGAGCTGGGCTTTATGGAAGAGTGGCCAGAAAAAAGCCTACATACAGACAAACAAACCTAGGAAGGCGTTTTGAGTTTGCCGAAAGGCATGTGGGAGACTTCACAAATGTGTGGTGCTCTTGTCAGATGAGACCAAAATTGAACTTTTTGGCTACCAAGGAAAATGTTATGTCTGGCGCAAAACCAACACATCCATCCATCCATCCATTTTCTAAGCCGCTTCTCCGTCAGGGTCGCAGGGGGATGCTGGAGCCTATCCCAGCAGTCTTCGGGCGAAAGGCAGGACTCTGGACAGGTCGCCAGTCCATCGCAGGGCAGACAGACAGACACTCACACACCTAGGGGCAATTTAGCATGTCCAATTGGCCTGACTGCATGTCTTTGGACTGTGGGAGGAAACCGGAGAACCCGGAGGAAACCCACGCAGACACGGGGAGAACATGCAAACTCCACACAGAGAGGACCCCAGTCGCCCGGCCGGGGAATCGAACCCAGGCCCTCCTCGCTATGAGGCGACAGCGCTACCCACCACGCCACCGTGCCACCAACACATCTCATCACCCCAAGAACACCATACCCACAGTGAAACATGGTGGTAGTAGTATCATGCTGTGGGGATGTTTTTCAGCAGCAGGGACTGGGAAACTGGTCCGGGTCGACAGGAAGATGGATGGTGCTAAATACAGGGATATTCTTGAGCAAAACCTGTTTTGGTCCATCAGTGATTTGAGATTGGGACGGAGGTTCACCTTCCATCAGGACAATGACCCAAAGCATACTGCTAAAGCAACACTTGAGTGGTTTAAGGGGAAATGTGTAAAAGTATTGGAATGGCCTAGTCAAAGCCCAGACCTTAATCCAGTTGAGAATCTGTGATCAGATTTGAAGATTGCTGTTCACCAGATGAAACCATCTAACTTGAAGGAGCTGGAGCAGTTTTGCCTTGAGAAATGGGCAAAAATCTCAATGGCAAGATGTGGCAAGCCTACAGACTTATCCAAAGTGACTTGCAGCTGTAATTGCTGCAAAAGGTGGCTCTACAAAGTACTGACATTAGGGGGTGAATAGTTATGCACACTGAAGTTTTGTTATTTTGTCATTTGTTTGCTTCACAATAATAAAAAAAAATCAAACGTTCAAAGTTGTAGGCACGTTCTGTAAATGATGCAAACCCTCAAATAATCCATTTTAATTCCAGGTTGTGAGGTAGCAAAACCTGAAATGCCAAGGGGGTGACCACTTTTGCAAGGCACTGTAAGTATGGTCTTATTTTCAAGCATCCCCCTGATCTGTTTATTTGCTAATATTGCTTTGTATGGCGCTATGGGTCTTGTGAAAGTAGGGTTAGAATGGTAGTAAGTATGGTAGAACATTACAGGAAAATGTGAAGTCACTAAGTTTGTTGCGTAAAAAAGTACCGACTTTCTTTCTCTTTGGTAGCCACTCTTCACTTCCGAGGGAGTAATTATTTCAGTAAAATGATGCTTTTGTGTGAGGACAGTTTGTCTCCTTTACACTACAGTTGATCGTTGCGTCAACATCCTGAGATGGACGTGCGTGACGTCATGTTCTCGCGTTGACTCCTCCAGCTGAAGGAGAAGCCGGTGAGCAGCGTGTCCAGCTCAGAAAATGTATTACAAATTCAGCAGTTTCACCCAGAGACTAACGGGCACTGTACTGTCTACAGCATACAGCCCACAGGTATGTTGTTAAAGGAAATCTCTTTATGAAAGAAAATAGTGAAATAGTCTGATGACCTTCATCTCTGCTGGTCGTAATGGAAGTAAGTTAGCTAACCTGGCTAGCCAGCAAGCTCGGTGTCGTGAGCTGGATCTTCAGCTCATTAACGTCACTCCGGTGAAGCGTCCTCTCTTTACTCGTTACTGTTTGTAGGATGTGGTTATGGAGGAAAGCTCGATTAGGATGCAAGTTATGAGTTTCATCCACCACTTTTACAAAGTGAAATAAGCGTTGCTACAATCATATAATTGTGGTTGGATCTAATGTTGGTTAACGCTAGGTTTTCTAGGTGTTTCTAAAGTGAGACAACTGACATTTGATTGTAATGACTGACAGTGGAGGCTTTCTGCCTTAGACTTAAAGGGCAGTTCTTTTAGACTAGGAAGGGATTAGTGCTAGATAAAGGCTAACATCTCAGACTGAGACTGGAAGCATGTCTTTAATCGGTCATTTCATCAGCATGCTTCCTGTCCATTAGATTTCTTTGGGCTCCCTTCTGTCAATATAATCCATCTTTGCTGATAAATGATCTTCACATCAATGATGAATGCCACAGACATAAACCTGATTATAGGTTTATAGCAACCTCAATTATATGATGGTGGGAATGCTTATTTCACTTTGTAAAGGTGGTGGATGAAACTCCTAACGACCTTGGGTTTGTGAAAGACGCTATATAAATGTATTATTATTATTAATAATAATAATAATAATAATAACTTGAATCCTAATCGAGCTTTCTTCCATAACTACATACTACCAACAGTAATGAGTAAAGAGAGGACGCTTCACCGGAGTGACGTTAATGAGCTGAAGATCCAGCTCACGACACCACGCTTTCTGGCTAGCCAACTTCCTGAAGTTTAGGACTTCTGTACTAAACTATTCAAACTAGCCAAACAACTGAATATAACCTATTACATTATAGGAAAGTCTGCCCACTTACTTGGTGGTGGTCTTATCAATGCCCCCAGGCTGTCTAGTCATCCAAGACCAGGAACCCATTTACTTTAATGGGTAGATAGAGGCCCAATTTTCATTTATTTTTACCCCTACCCCTTGTTTGAGTGTCCCCTTGCCCTTTGAAACAGAGTTATAAGGTGTAGTGGTTCAAGTCTTCCCCCACAAAAATGGGACCCCTCAAACAAAGGAGCATTACTTCATTAACAGGCTACTAATGCTGCTCTGTAGGCAAGCCTTCCACTCTGCTGTGATGGCAGAGGCCAGTAAAGTTCAGCAACTTCGCTGCTGGTCCTTAGTTACATTTTTGGGAATGTATACTTTCACATTCTTCGGTGATATGATGGTAAAGTCAGCTATTTGCCATCTTCTTGTTAGAACTTTCCCGTTCCACTTTAAATGGTGCAGCAGTTCTGACCCCATTTAAGGTGGAACAGGAAATTTACTTGGCTAGCTTCCTGAAACATCAGCATACTATAAATGTTTATTTATGCTTGTTATAAAAAAAAAGGGCCATAATACATTGAAACATTAAGATTATGCAATGGTTATTGTAATTCTTTCATGGGAAAACTCTCCTTTTAGTTTCTTTGGTCTGCTTTTTTTTCTTTTCATAACTGTTAGGGCCACATAGCCATAACTGTTAGGGCCACATAGCCCTACTCCTGTGTCAACAAAAATCGGGACACCCTACCGCTAGACATGAACCCCCAAAATGGAGGGGTAAGTGGTATGAGCAAGGGGCATTGGGATTGGGCCTTATAAACCCAAAACTGATGGCCAGGCTAATATGTAAAAGCATATTTGGTATCGCTGGTAAAATCTGACAAGTCATGTAAATAGTTGGTGGTCTTTTGTGTCAATGTAGTTTTCAGGTGGTTCTGGCATCTTTGCATGAGCATTTCTCCCTTATGCCTTTACTAATGAGGCATTTGCCCCTTTTTATTGAAGGGTGTTACTTTCCATAATACACCCACAACGTTGAGCATTATGAGCTGCCCATTGCATGTTTCAACCAGCACACCATGTCCTCTATTTATAATGTCTCTGATATAACCATTTTCTTACAGGGCTTGAGGCCTAATGTACCCTCTGAGGCCCCTACTATGATCTTTGCAACCCCAACAAAAATTGTTTCTGAGTCAGGAGCTTCTCTAGAGTACATGGGTGCCAACAAGGTGCCTGACCTTCAGAAGATATTTCAGGTATGTCCATTAAAACAGTATTTAAAGTTACTGGACAGATGCACATTTTGTTCAGTATGGGGTTAAGTGTTCTCTCTTTAGTCCTCAGATGGGGTTCCAGTGCACCTTAAACGGGGTGTTCCTGATCGGCTTCTGTACAGGACCACCATGGCCCTGACGATCGGTGGTGCTCTCTACTGCCTAGTGGCCCTCTACATAGCTGCACAGCCCAAGAATAAATGAACACCACCTGCCCAGCCTCCCACATCAGTATTCATGAACTTTACAGATTGTAATGTATTTCTGTAATATATTTATCATCTCAGTGATGTTGGCAGTGGGAAGGACTGTCAACCTCTTTTTTTTTTTTTTTTTTTCCGCACTAATGGTAAACAGCCCTGGTGTGCCAAGAGGGGAAAAAAAAACATCTGTTAATATAAAGGGACTTTTTTTTAATGCATCACTAATCAGGTTTTGCAAGATGTATTTAACTGTACTGTGAAGCATACATGAAATTGATTTTAAGTTTTAGTATAACAGCTTTTACCTCCATTGATCTGTCTGAAATTCCAGCATCCAGCATTTAAATTCTCTTTAGACAGTAGTGCTGTCTAGCCCAGACTAGATTTAAGCCTGATGTTATGTAGTAGTGTCAGTAATGGATTCTAGTCCATTTGAGACTGCAGAGAGTTCTGGCAGGTAAGATGGAGTGCAAAAGGGTTGGGTCGCATCTTGTGGCAGTGTTGGTTGGTGCTGCATTGTAATGCACTTAAGCTTCAGTATTTTCACTGTGAATCACAGTACTTCATAAAGTGACTATGCTAAATGAAAGGTAAATATTGTGTATAATAAGTGCAAAAGTGGCCCTGACTGCTTTTTAGAAACATGTTCACTTCTTGGGGTAATACCATCTGGCATTATGTGCTTCTGTGGCTTGATCATGTTAATTATGTGATTTTACACTATATTTAGTGGTCCTCATATGCTGTTACCCTTCTCACATTTACTGAAGCAGTGATGCTCCTACAGCTGGCACTTGTTTTAGAGGCAGTCTGGTCTCTCACATGGAGCTTGTTTGGGATCTGTAGAGATGTATGTTTGATTTACAAAAGAAATAATAAATATGAGAAATGAAAAATGTGGCCTTAGCAGTTTGAATGCTTCAGGTTTCCCTAGATTTGCTTGCTAAGTAATTAACCCTTTAAATCCTGATGACTTGTATGTTGATCCATATTTTAGTTCCTCACTCTTATAACTATATAAACTTTCAAATTAGTTTCACAGTTTGATAGTTAATGGTGGTGGTAGTAGTTGAATAGTATGCCTAGAGGTAAAGTGGCTAAAGTCCAATTTCTACAAAATTCAGTAGCTAAGATGTAAGCAAAATCACTGTTTTGATGTGAAATGGTACTTTGTGGAGAAACACTCAGATTTGCTTACAGTGGTGTTCTTAGGGGTCATTATTTCTACAGCAAAAATAAAGCTACTTTATTTGCTATTTTAAATGACCAACCACCAGTTGTCTGAGTTTTTATATGTGACTAATGGTATATTGGTGGTAAATCCAATATATACATTTTCTATGAGGAATATTTTGCCTTACAAGACTCTTGCTGTTGAAAATCCATATCACAAATCTATCTTTAAACTGTCTCCAGCATATGGCAGTGAATGTGTGGTGGTTTTTAAAATCAAACAATTTGGGAATGTGGTTCCTGTCACTATTATTGTGAACAGTTCTTACTCCAAGTTTCTCAAGAATGGCACATTTCACATCAAGTCACTTGCATTTGTCTTAACCATCTAATTATGTAAAAATTTTGAAAATTCTTTAGAATTGCCCTTTAAGCCTTAGATAGACAGAATGACAGTTAATTTACTTGCTTTTTTTTTTTTTTTTTTTTTTTAATGAAAAGTACCTCTAGATTGAAAGTGTTTTTATTTATATATAGTTTCCTAAGTTGCTGAAGATGCTTTTGACTGAGCCTCTGACTCTGCCCCTCTCGTTGTTCACATGGCAACAAGAATTTGAAACATGCTTGCAAAAGACCTGGTGACAAAAGCCTTTTGAATCCGCTTCCCTTTTTCCAATCAAAACGAGTGGAAAGTGTATTTGGTTTACTACTGATGACAATGTGGATGAGTGTTCCTCTGTATCTTATTTTCATGAATTTCTTTGCCGTCAGTGGTAATAATACGATATGAAGCTGACAGATTGTGTGACTGTTGTTTGGCATTTGATAGGCTGTCACAGTACAAAGCAAGGCGAGACAATCTATGACAATGAGAGGTGATGATTCATTTGCTATGGGTTGACATCTATGGTAATGAAAGAACATTTCTCCCAACCCCTAGACAGAGTCATCACCAACTGAAATGATCCATCACACCAAGCTTAAAAGCTCCACTCTAACCAATGAACTGCTCACAGATACATACCATGAGAGCATGAATAAGAAACGCCACTAGTCTGACTTAATAGCACTGAGACTAGAAAAGTCACATTGGTGGTTAAATGTAAATCAATAAACACTTTGTAGGTTGTAATGTTTCAGTAATGGTCTGTAGAATAAGACTTTATTCCATGACAATCGATGTTAATCTTGCTCAGTTTGAGGCTGAAACGGAAGACAGATCTGGTAGCTATGGAAACATGAAGACTCTTTCCAGGTGTGCTCTGCCTTCCCAGACACTTGTTAATTCTAATTTAACAAATTACTTTGCCATTGACGTAGATTTCACATCTAAATCAATTTGCAGCCTGGCACCATTGTTAACACCCCATACGTGTAATATACGTATGTGTTTATGTGTGCTTTGGCGCCAGTTATTCAGTGTGCACAGAAAACACACCAACCGACAACCACATCTTACCGTATATGTACACTTTATAGTTCTACAATTGCAGACAATTACAGTCCATCCATTTCTCTGCATACTTCATTTAAACACCCCCCACTTTACCAAGATCTTCGATGGTCAGGATGCCCACAGACCAGCTTCCTGTGGGCAGAGTTCTGTGATCACTGATGAGGAACTAAACTGCAGAAACAGATGAGCTATTGCCTCTACAATTGAAAGGTGTACAAACAAGGTAGGTGGATACAGTGCTTAAAAACTCCAGCAGCACTGCTATCTGATCTACTGTGTCAGTGTCACTGCAGTGCTGAGAATGATCCTCCACCCAAATACTATCTGCTCTGTGGAGGTCTTGTGGGAGTCCTGGCATTTGAAGAACAGGGTAAAGGGGGCTAACAAAGTACGCAGAGAAACAGATGGACTCCTGTATGTAATGGCACTACAAAGTGCACCTTTATGGTAAGTGGAGCTGATAGAATGGACAGTGAGTGCAGATACATATACTTAAACTAGCTAAAACTAGCATTTAATATGTTAATTGTTATGTACAAATGTAATACTCTATAGCCTAGCATTGCACCCATCAGCCTCATTGGTTTGACAGGGTTTATGATTTTGTATCCTTCATTTTTCATTCATCAGAGTTCTTTCACTTCAATACCCTGCATGCATTACACAATTATGTCATACAATAATTGCGAATCCCCACCCCACAACACTGATAAAGAAATTAGTGTGAAATACAAATACATATGTGATATACAGCCTTCTAGCAGTATCACTAACTATCTAGCTTACTTCTGCATTGCAAAAAATTGTAATCAAATAGTCCACCACCATGTACCCACCCTAAAGTACATGTAGTTTTTCAAAAGTTCCTCCCACCTTCATAATACTTCATTAAAGGTGTTTTTTCCTAGTCTTTAAACTGGGAAATCTCTTCTTCAATGCTATCGAGCCACCACTATAGCAAGTAATGCTTGCAGTAGATTTAGTGATGACTACATTTTTAATTTTGACTGAAGTGTCCCCTTAAAATATCTAGTAATACACTCGCTGACTTTCTCACTAACAGTCTTGGTGCCTTAGACTGGTGTGACACTAATAGGAATGGGTTTAAAGTCAAACTCAATTTCATCAGCAAAATAAAAATGAAGTTGTGACTAGGGATCAGCAGGGAAAGAGCAGACATTGCGGGGGAGAGGTGAGGTGGGAGTGTGTGTGATTGGTGTGAGACCCCCAACCTGCGGACCTGAGGGAGAGAAGGGGAGCCATCACTCTACTCCATCTGCAGCCCTGCTGCTCTCTTGGCTCAGAAAAGCTTGCTCTCATTTTCCTTTGGGGACTGTGTGTGTGTGTGTGTGTGTGTGTGTGTGTGTGTGTGTGTGTGTGTGTGTGTGTGTGTGTGGTTTTTCAAATCAATTTTTTATTTATTTCCCCCCATTTTTTCTCCCAGTTTAATCATGAGCAGTTCCTAGAGTAGTACATCTCTTCCCTGCTGAACACTCGTAATGGTTAGGGAGGGTGAAGGCCACCACAGACCTCCCATGATTTATATTACGACTTCCACTGCCTTAAACACAAAACCACACTATATAGTTATAATCTGTATAAACTATATAAGCCAACCAATGCTTTTTGGGGGGTAGGGAAGTGAACTCTCAGTGCGAGTAGAGCAGTGAGTTATATACATTAGTGATACAATGATATGAACAATTACTTTTTTGCATTTCATGCAAAAACATTCATGCTACAAACCATATATAAAACGCATATATGAAATTCATGCTATATCAAACAAGTTCATACCATAATCCATATATTGCAGTGACCGGCTATTGGCTGGCACTGTCTCCAGCAGGCTCGGCAGGCACGGCCATGCGAGCAGCCAAGCACTGATGCTCAAGGTAGATGCATGCTCTCTTGAAAGGGACTTTAAAGTTGTTATTTGTTGGTGTAAAGATGTGGGTGTGTGTTATTGGTAGTCTGGAGGTGTGGGTATTTTGTGTTAGGGTCGGTCACCATGAGAGTGAAGCCTTTGGCGTTGTGAGTTCACTGTGCCTTTCTGCCTTGTTCTTTAATAAAGAGCACTTCTCATGTTGGAATCATTGGCCTTCCCTGTGTCTTACTCTGCATCATTACCACAATATGAAAGGCAGCAAGTATAAGATTACTTGCTGTAATGGGTGAAAGTCCTAGGAGTCTTGCTCTAGGACGCTGGTGCCTTGTCCTAACTGAACAACTATAATTAACAAAGGGCAGAGAGCAATGTCGTGCACTTCTGTTTATGTTTTTATTTTTGACACATTGCACTGTTCCACCTGAATACTAGCTTGGAATAAAAAAAAAAAAGTTCCATTATTTAGTCAAGTTAGTTGTGTTATTAATGTTTGTCCACAAAGGTAATTTGAAAATAATAATTCACTGATATTGCCATGCAAAATATGTAGCTAAATATGTTATATCTAAAATCGGACTTATATTGAAGATACACTATATTGCCAAATTCACTCACCCTTCCAAATAATTGAATTTAGGTATTCCAACCACTTCCATAGCCACTGGTGTATAAAACTAAGCACCTAAGCATGCAGAGTGCTTCTACAAACATTTGTAGAAAGAATGGGTCGTTCTGAGGAGCTCAGCGAATTCCAGTGTGTTGTCGTGATTGGATGCCACCTGTACAAGTCCAATTGTGAAATTTCCTCGCTACTAAATATTCCACAGTCAATTGTCAGTTGTGTTATAACAAAGTGGAAGCGATTGGGAACAACAGCAACTCAGCCACAAAGTGGAAGGCCACGTTAAATGACAGAGCGGGGTCAGTGGGTGCTGAGGTACATAGTGCACAAAGGTCACCAACTTTCTGCAGAGTCAATTGCTACAGACCTCCAAAATTCATGGGGCCTTCAGATGGGCTCAAGAACAGTGTAGAGAACTTCATGGAATGGGTTTCCATGGCCGAGCAGCTGCATCCAAGTCATCTCACCAAGTGCAATGCAAAGCGTCAAATGCTGTGGTGTAAAGCGCCAACAATGGACTCAGGGCAGAGGAGCAGAGCAGAGGAGTCGTGTTCTCTGGAGTGACGAATCACGCTTCTCCATCTGGCAATCCGATGGACGAGTGTGTGTTTGGCGGTTGCCAGGAGTACAGCACTTGTCTGACTGTTTTGTGCCAAGTGTAAAGTTTGGTGGAGGAGGGATTATGGTGTGGGTGTTTTTCGGAACATGGGCTCAGCCCATTAGTTCCAGTGAAAGGAACTCTTAATGCTTCAGCAGACCAAGAGATTTTGGACAATTTCATGCTCCCAGCTTTGTTGGAACAGTTTGGGGATGGCCCCTTCCTGTTCCAACATGACTGCACACAAGGGCACAAAGCAAGGTCCATAAAGACATGGATGAGCAAGTTTGGTGTGGAAGAACTTGACTTGGAAGTCCTGACCTCAACCCACTAGAACACCTTTGGGATGAATTAGAGCGGAGACTGCAAGCCAGGTCTTCTCGTCCAACATCTGTGTCTGACCTCATAAATGCACTTCTGGAAGTATGGTCAAAAATTCCCTTAAACACAATCCTAATCCTTGTAGAAAGCCTTCCCAGACGAGCTGAAGCTGTTACAGCTGCAAAGGGTGGCCTGACTTCATATTAAATCCTATGGATTAAGAATGCATGTGAAGGCAGACAAGTGAATACTTTTGGAAATGTAGTGTAAGTTACATAGCTGAGATGATCACCCATACAAATTAAATTGTTTTGACCTAACATTTCCTGTGTGGACATCCCAAAGACAATGAGATATGATGCTATTTTTGAACACTTGCTTGCTGACAGTGTGTTATTGGTACAGCAGTTTTATTCCTGCCTGGACTGTAAATTAAACCTGCACATGGGACAGCAGTGTTATCCACTATGCTATCAATTTTAGCAAATGATTTGCTCATGAATGAGTCTTTGATCTGTAATAAACAGAGAAGACATAATATTTCTTGGATCTTTTGCTCAAGAAAAATATTTGAAATATCTATCTTCTTCTTCTTTTTTTCCTTCCATCTGACATTAATCAAAGAGATTTTAGATTTTTCTTTTTTGATGTTTTTTGTGAAAACTTCAGTGTATATCCAAGCACTGTAATTATCAGCTATAATTACAATATCTGGCCATTTTAATAATTTTAATAAGTTTTATAATTCATTGTGAATAATGTTGGCTGCTGATATATACTGCGTGAATAGATATAGACATCCATCCAGCCAGCCATCCATTTTCTAAGCCGCTTCTCCGTCAGGGTCGCGGGGGGTGCTGTAGCCTATCCCAGCAGTCTTCGGGCGGAAGGCAGGATACACCCTGGACAGGTCGCCAGTCCATCGCAGGGCTAGATGTAGACATTGCATTGCAATTTCATTGCAGTGTACTTAAAAAAACTTCTTTTTATTAGGATGTGAAATAAATGAACTGTCTGATCAAAATAAACAACCAATGAATAATAGCCCTGTATTACTGTATTACTGTGATGAAGCACCCCATACAGGGTGCAGTCACAGGCAATGAGCTTTGATTGTTTGATTGTTTAACATTTCATCAGTCATACTGATTTCTATGCTTCTCTCATAACAATGTACATCACCATAATCTCCTTATTTATCTGTCTCATGTACACATTCCCCTCCTTTCACCATGATACACAGTTCTAATTGCATTCACATGAACAGCCCCTATTTAAATGAGAAGAGAAACAGATTCATTGCAGACCATTCTTAATTATTTTGTGATTGGGTAAGGTATTCACGATGCTCTTACTGATCATGTTTGCTATCCCAGAGTCTATTACAGGCTTTATCTATCTTTTCCGCATCTGCAAAACTCCAAAATCCTCAAGCCCCCTTTAATTATGTGTGTATCTAATGTGTACCTCCACACTAAAGTGGCTGGAGTTATCCAGGATCTTACTAAGGAGACACTACAAGAACACATCAAGAGCAAGAGCTGCACAATATAAAGTATGTACTTGAAAGATTTTGCCCATTTTCCTTTGCTGGGTACCTCCCGTTGTTTTGAACAAAACTTCAGAACCCCACTGAGATGATGCTTTAGTAATTACAGAGCGTTCCTTTTTCTCCTTTGGGTTTTTGAAAAGTTGCTAACAAAAACACAATGATTCAGAAAAGCAAGAGTAGCAAGGTGCTCTTCCTCAATTTAAACGTCCTCTATTGTAGCAGCACATTTTATACAAAAAGCTTTAAGATGTTACAGTGGCATGATTTTGTCAAAGCACCATTCAAAGCATGAAACTAACAGCTTTTCAAACCAAGGATGAATGCACGAAACATAAAGGTGTGATTGTGTAAAAGTATTGACTTTACACTGAAACGCTGCTTTTAAAGCAAATCAAACTTGTAAGTGCATTGAGCACATTCAAGTTCAAGTTCACAACTGTATGTCGCACTTAATGAAGCTCCACACAATGTCGCTTTTTGTCAGTTAATACTTTTGGCAAGGGTCCATCATGAAAGGGCCCCTCCTTCATTCACATAAAATTAGAGACAGTAGCAGTGCATTATGAACGAAAGGCATTCAGAAATAGCATTCATTAGCTCATCTAAACAAGGTTCTCGGTAGAGTGGGGGCAGAGAGCGGCGCAGCATTTGTACTGGCCTAGAGCCACGCCAACTGTTCTATGGACAGACACCCACCACTACACAGCAAGCCAATGCCTTAGGAGACTGTTCTAGAAACAGTCACCATTAGAAGGTCCATGCCAAGGATGTAACCTGTACAGTGTAGCTGTGGCTACATCTACTGCTCTAGGACCAGTGATGTTCGCAGGAAACCGTAGAGTAGTTTCATGTCGACAGCTTCTCAGGATTGACAGTGCTGTGTGAAACTGACATGAGTGAGGGGGGAGCCATCTGCCTCTGCAAGCACTGAGCCGAGCGTGTGCTGTAGATAAAATCACAAAGTCAGGATTACCTTTTCTCTACTTTCCATTTCGGAGACATCTACTGCCTCCAAAACCATTAAAGTCAGCAGTAACTGTTTTAAGAGATGTACAATCAGCCCTAAAGGTGTTTCAGCAGTGGTGCATACCATTAAATGGCGCTGTACTGCTGCATTCTGAAATGAATTGACAGTGGAAGTAAAGATTTTTCTCTGATGAAAAATTAAACAAGTCTTGTTTTCATACCTGTTTATTTGCACTTTTAATTTTCATTCATATATCACATTTCAAGTCGAAAATATTGAGATGCTTGACATACAAATTATTCAAAAATAAAATACAACTTTAGAGTTAAACATAAATCAAAACTGCAGTCATAAAGAATAGGCATGACACAGGAGATTAGTATATGTCCAAAAATGCTTTGAGTATATATATATATATATATATATATATATATATATATATATATATATATATATATATATACTCAAAGCATTTTTTGGACATTCACATGTAAATACCATAGCCTCTGTATAATTGCAACCTGAAGATGTCTGGGTGCCTTAGGTGCCCACATTAAAGCCTGCAGGCTGTCTTTCACCCCAGCAGGACATTATTTAATAAGGGTCAGTGAGTCAGTGCCATGTGCATGTCCAGTGGGCTCAGGGGAGTTTAGTTCCTGGAAATTACAGGCTTGTTTGCCTCAGTGGAGGGCGGTCAGTGTGTATGGTCAACATTTGAAAAAGAGCATGCCAAATATTGACTATCTGACTCACATGGCTGCAACATTTATGAAAATTCTGAGGAGCTTTTAAGAGGTCGCTTCTGTTGTGGTATTTTTTTTCTGTAGAAGCTTGTCAGTCACAAAATGAAAAGAAAACCTTTCTTTATAATATGTAAACAAATTTATTATGCCATCAAAGACCTGGAAATGGAAGTAGTAACAATCAGTACCCTCTCATTTAGTATTTATAGACATGAGAAGTAGCAAGAGTGTTGACAGGCAGGTGAATCACTGTAACTGGAGTGCTTGAAAGGAAGTACTGACAAAGAATTATGTACTGTTCTTTAAATAAAGAGACAGAGAATCCTATGTTTCTCAAGGAGAGAAACAGCATTGTTTTTTCCACAGTGCTATTGATTTTTTTGTGCTGCAGCTAGTTTCATTCTATCTCTGTGTGTGTTTTTTCTCCAAGTTTGCCAAACTCCTGGAATAGCAATTCTTCCTACAAATCGTGAGCACAAGAGAGACATTGCTGTCTTTTGTAACTTAATATTTCAGAGAAGATCAAATTTGGAAATATATCAAGCTGCTCACCCCCCACTGAACTCTCATTATTTTATATCAGTCACACAGTGCTGAAGGCGCTCTGATGGTGGCAATACAGTGTAGCCCATATGCCTGTGCAATAACCTGCCCAGTAAAGAAGGGGCTTTTAAAAGGTGTTGATTCAACTTTTTGATTCAGCAGACAGATATGATGGGGTCTTTGATGGGAGCATGTTTGGAACTCACCATACTTAATTTTACTTTAAAGAGAGAGAGAGAGAGAGAGAGAGGGATAGAGAGAGAGAGAGTCAGAAGAGAGAGAAGAGAGCATGAGACAGAGAAAAGAGACAGCGAAAGAGAGAGAGAATATTAAGAGAGACAGAGAACAGAGAAAGAGAGAAGTGTGTGACATAATAGTTAGAAATAGAGAGAGAAAAAGAGAGAAATGAAAACAGTCAAAGAGATCGAACAGAGACAAAGGAGAGAAAAGTGAGAAAGAAAGAACAGAAACCCAAGAGAAAGTGGAGGACAAGAAAGGTGAGAGACAGAGATGCACGAACAGAGAGAGAAGTGAGGGAGATAGAAGGAAGACAGGTAAGTCACAGAGAGAGAGAGAGAGAGAGAGAGAGAGACAGAAAGATAGAGGGAAAAAGAGAGAGAAATGGAGAGAGAGGGAAAACAGAGAGAAATAGAGAGAGGGGGAAAGAAGAGAGACATAGAGAGAGATTGTTCGTTCCATGCAGTTTCAGTTTATCAATAGCTGCCTTTCCTTGATCTAAAAATCTGTCTGCTCTTGTCTGTCACTCAGTCCTTTTGTAAAATACGTATCGACACTGCAGCGTTTTCTCTAAATGCTTTTGGAGACCCTGAGTGGAGAGATGAAGAGAACACTGCGCAGTGAGATTACCCCTGAGCCCAAAGGCTTTTCAAGTCGTTTGGACACTAACTGAAACTCGTTGGTGGCTTTCAGCCTTGCCTTACACTATCAGAGATGCACTGAGATGGAACAGGATCATTACATCTTGGAAGAAAGGCTTTATTGCTAATCAACACTGCTGTGCTGAGAGGTCACTACTCACACCTCCCCAAGGTGCCTGATCTGTACAGCTCGCTGGAGTTTCCTAGACAGAATTCATTTGGTCCAAAGTATGCATAATCAATGCTGGCTCTATAGGTTCTGGAGTGAAATGACGAAGAGTGTGCATGAATAGACTTTCAATTAGGATTAAGTTTGAAATGAATCAGCGGTCTACTTATTCCAAATTTTTCTCCCTGTGCATTCAAATTCTTCCGGCCATAGTTGTGAAGTGGTTGATGCTGACTCAGAATAAGGTAAAAACAAAATTTATATTATAAGATTCTGAAGGAAAATGCCATTCTAAGACTTCTGAAAGGTAATTTCCAGTTACATTTCTCCTGCCCTTTTCATGATGTGCTGAATTTTGCTTTTAGAATGGAATCTAAAACAGGTTCTGCCTGCAAATATTTCTCTTATATAAAAGAAAAGCTCCACAGATTGTACACGATATAATGCGTGACCCTCTTTGGGCTGTTTTTTGTTTACTTTTTTCATATGAGGAGGTCACGAAGGACACATGTTCCTTTCTTAAATCCTTCAATATATTGCAGACCTCCTTTTCATCACTCAGCTGAAGGACCTGTCAGGAAATTTCTGTTTTTTTTTTGGGGGGGGGGGGTTAACGTCCTCTTTTGGACCAAATTAGATTGTGAACATTGATAAAATTAACTATGGTCTGTGAGGGCAAAGAAAGCTCTCAGCTTTAGTGAGTGAGCTGTGCAAAGGCAGCTAGGGTGGTCATTAGAGTTGACTATTACACCACCGAAACCCTGGGGAGAGGATAAGGAAGTGTGATTGCAGCTTTGATTAGCTCTGCTTCTTCACGTTTCCTGCGTGACCTGCTTTCAAGAGAACCTCACTAGTGTGACACACACCACAGGACGTGCTGAAAATAACTCCAACAGCACCCAAACAAAGTCTGTTTTCATGAAGATGCTCAATGTGAGAGTGCCAATCCAGAATTACATCCAGTCGATCCATGATGAAGTGCTCAAAGAGTGAACTAATTTTATTTCAAGCTGAAGTGATCAAAAAATTACATTCTGGTCAACCTACATGTGTGGTGAATTATGAAATGTGTAGTTGCAGCCACAGTTGAAGCCACTGTAATATATTCAATTTACACACACCTATGACTGCCGCACTACTGAGTTCTATATCAACACCATTATGCTCTTATGGTCCACTGAGCATATTGATATATAGTCTGTAGTATATAATGCAAAAAGTATTAAATATACCTTACATAAGAATCCAGCTTTATTTTCTTATTTCTTAACAACTAAGGCTTAGCTAATTATCACAACAGAGTAATAAACTAGAAGGTCCCTTAAAAGTGTAAAAGTGCCCCACCTGGGATCTTGATGTCTACAATGCAAATATAACCATTTTATTTGATATCCAAAACTAACAGTGAACCTTAATGAGTCTTCTGAGTTACAACAATTGCCATAAAAATTATTTTACCTTAGAATACTCTTCACGTAACCATGAAAGGATTAAAAAAAACAGATTATAAAACATTTTAGACCAAAAGTTTTATGGTTTTCTCAGAGGGAGCTTTTAGCATATTTAAACATTTTAAATGTCTGGTTCCCATCACCACCACTGTGAACAATCCCGACTCCTGAAGTTTCTCTACAAATGAATTATTTTATATCAAACCATCAAGATGTTGTTTATATAATGACCACAGAATTATGCAAAAATCTTTTTAAAAAAAATTGTGAAATTCCCCTTTAATAGTCAGTGTTAGGATTAAGGCCAACATTTGGCGTTGACGCATGGCAACTCCATCACTGTTCAATTTCTCAGCGTATCACAGTACATCACTCAGCATTTTGCCATTACTATGTTCAATTAAAGTCATATCAGGACACAGAAAGCAACAGATGACATGTGGCTTGAAATGTACATGGAGAAAGGCAGTCAACCTATAGATAAACAGACAAATGCTATGGTCTGTCACCTCAGCCAATGTTACTACTCTTTTTGCATTGTATCTGTTAGCTAGAAAGCAAGTTTGTGAGGAGACAGTGAATTAATGCCTAGCATGACAGATCATGTTGAAAGCTTTATTTAATTACATTTATAGAGTAGAGTAGAGAACAAACTTGATAGCTATCAGCACTCTAATTTTAATGCATTCTATATGGCATAGCAGTGTGTAGTAATGTATCTGCTTTGTGACACAATGCCAGCGTGATACGGCACATCCAGTGTGCACTGGCTTTTAAAACTGAGGTATTTACTGAAACATTCACACCAAAGCTAATACATACAGTCCAGTATATGTTACATTAATGTATTGCAAGCTTCAAATGTCAATGTGTTTTTTGGTAAATTATTAAACCTAGTAGAGGAAAACAAATATGAGTGCATGGCACCATTAGCTTGACACTAACGTGGTACTTAGAGGCACTAGCAGAGTTTAGCATTATTGTTGCTGTAGTAATAAGAAAAAACTACCTACAAGGTGAAGGTGTCTTCAGTAAACATTGCTATATTTGTGTTCATGAATATATGACAAAAATGATATCATTCAAGAAGTGACCGTAATATGCAGTTATGAGTGACCAACTGCATTTGTTTATTGTGATTATTATTAATAATAAATCAAATTACTTATTAAACTTTTGTGATTTTTATCATGATTGTCAGAGTTTTATAAAAGTAGTAAGTCATGAGAGGCCTTGCATTACCACAGGTATGAGGGATACATGTGATGATGGCCTCTCGTGGCTCATTGCTTTATCTTTTACATTCTTGTCGTTCCACGTGTGTGTGTTGAAGAAAGTGAAATCGATTCAGAATCAAACACTTCTGATACTGGATACTATCAAAATTGGCCCTGAGCAAGTCACTTCCAGTAAGTCAAAGATGTAGGATACGCTAAGTGCTTCCTGTAAAGGAATATGGCTTGAAATGGGGCAGTCGTGGGCTGGAGGTTAGCGAATCAGCGCTGTGACCGGAAGGTTGCCAGTTCGATCCCCTTGGCTGATAGTCTGTGACTGAAGTGCCCTTGAACAAGCCACCTAACCCCCAACTGCTCCCCAAGCACTGTGGATAGGGCTGCCCACTGCTCTGGGCAAGTGTGCTCACTTCCCCTAGAGTTTGTGTTCACTAGTGTGCATGTATGTGGGTGTTTCAGTGCATGGATGGGTTAAATGCAGAGGTCTAATTCCACAGTTTGTAAACACAGTTGGCTGATGGTTCTGAATTCTATTCAAATAGAAGGATTTTTAGTAGCAGAACAACACAGATGGGTTTTTGATGTTTTTGTGTCACAAATAGCTGAGTATGACTTCCAAGAAATTGAAGCAGCTTGATAGAAAGACATGTTACACATCGAAATCAAAGATAAGTGGTACAAAAGCCAAAGGAGAATGAGAAAATTACCCTCAGAACCAAAGAATCCATATTATCAGTGAAGAGCTTGTAATGCTATATGATTACCACATCTTCAGCTCAGACATGCCACAGAACATATACAACATATCAAGTGCTGCTGTTTTTTGATCTATTTTTCGTACTTGATCATTTGAGCAACTGCGGCTTTCAGTTCACTGATTACGAAGAGAATAAGATAGCACTGATTTCAATGCCATATGCAGCTGCTACGAATGATGAATGTGGCAACAATATGATATTATTTGGTTCCAAAGTGTCAGGCATTCCATAATTCACAACATTCTATAGGATATTTGTACACCACACTTTAACCAAAACAGAAGAAAAAGCAGGCGCTTTCAAGGAGCAATCAAACCTAAAACACAAAAGATCTCTTATTATTATAAACACTCAATTTGATAACAGACTTAAGTACTGATGAAAGCCTTGCATGTGGGATAAAACATCATGCTTTTAAATGTACATAATATATAATTGTATTATTACTACAGAGTGGGTCTCACTGTTTTTAATTATTGCAGTAAAATAGTATGGATGTGTGTGTTAGGTTTGCACCAGCCAGCTTGCAGTGTAATGTTGTGCGGAGAGTTTTTTACTATAGAGCTCCAGACTGCTGGCCTAATCAGTATGCTTGTCAGTGCAGTACACTACAGCAATCACTAATCACCTCGTACTTCACCAAAGGGCCTTTCTGACATGAGAGAGAGCAAGAGGGGGAGAGAGAGAGAGAAAGAGAGAGAAGGAGAAAGAGAGAAGTTTGGCATTTTGAAAGAGAGGAAAAATTGGAGGGGGTGTGGTTGCTAGAACTCCATAAATCATAATAAGGTCCTCAAGTGTAAAGAAAGATGAAAGGCTGTGCTACACATTAGTGATTAACCCATTGATGAGTACTTGCACAAAAGTGTATTTTGCATAATAAAGCATCATGAAACAGTTTATCATCACAGGGATTGGATTAACAGACATGCGCAACCTAAATGGTCCACTGAAATGTAAGTTCATACCCTAGCCTCATTCTTCATTGTATGTTGTAATTGTAACCACATTCTTTCAACATTATGTAACCCACAAAATTGATTCAGTGGTGTACACAGGCAAATGGACAGAGGTTTTTACATTGTTTGCAATGCAGAATGAAAGCTATTTCCTTTGGCTTGAAAATGGAACTTGCGTTTGATGATAGCAGTGTAATAGAGAGATAACCATGCAGCGTTACTGTAGAAACTAAAGCACTGGGCAGGCTGAACAGCCCCATAATGGCTCTTGAGCCTACAGATCTAGCTGAGAGGAGTATGATTCCCCCACTCATCAGGACAGCTTCAACACTCACCCTTCAAAGAGAAGAAAACCAAGCCACAAAGCATGTGAGAGCACTGAACAAACAGCTTGCAAAGAAGTCGCATATCCATTCAATCCAATCCAACTCACTGATTAATTGAGGGCTTTTTTGTTGCTGCTATCTCTTCACAAAACTTACTACAGCCTTGTGGAGTACGCTATCAGTGTAGGCTTGTTATTGCTACTCATTTGATATACACAAAAAGCCAATATTCTTTGGTTAAAAAAATGGAGTACCGCTAACATAAAACAATAAATCAAAATGCCTCTCGTCAGGGCACAAACATCTATATCCAGAGTCATGATTCAAGTGCATGTCTTAAATATTTATGACATCTGGCAAGGTTTAGAGGAAGCCTGAGACAAATATTTACATCATTCTAACATTGCTTTGTGTCCGACCGCAGCTCAACCAGTTCTCCTCAAAGGACGAACCCGTATAACCTCCATCTCTCCTCCGTAGGTGTGAACAATGGTCTGGGGCTAAACTTAATGCTCTCAATAAAACATAACTCCATATTTCACACTGAGATAAAAAATTCATGGCCCTTCCCTCATAAGGCCTGCTGAGTGTGGTGCAGAGCTCTGCTCTAATATTAAAATGGCCTCTTGTTTCTTTTGCGGGCACGGCTGCGGGGGGAGCTCTCTGACATGACTCCCCATGACGCTCCTCACTCACTATGATGTATTAATGCAGCCATGTGTAGATTCATTACAGCAGAAAGAAAGCCCTACATCAATGCCCAGCTTGTAGCAACTGGAGCACAATTCCTGCAGTTGTGCGCCAACACATGGCCATATGGAGACGTACACACACATACACACACAAAAATTGGTTGTACATATAAAAAGGTCCAGTATGGCAAAGAGTGCCATCCATTTAGCCATTTTTAAAGCAAAGCATAAAGAAAGAGTGCCATACTGTACAAGGCCCCATCTCAGGACTTTTTTTTAACATGCCCTCACCAACTATGCAATGCAAAGTGTTTTCCTAAGAAGCTTGAACATAAAATGTGTCATTAATTGTTTTGTCTTGGTATAAATTTAGACGTGGAACCATTTCCCTTTCTAGCAGAGTAAAATAAGGAAGTTTTATCATCAGTCATGTATAATAAATAGAATAGTTTGCAACCTAAAGCCCAGCAAATCATATGTTATGGTTTTGAAGTTTTAGAAGTACTAGGCATTCAAGTACTTTTGAAAAGGGGTTGAAAAGGGAAGTGTGTCAGTTCACGATTATTTCTGCTGCTGAAGTCATCTGTGCTCACTCAGTCCCTCGTCCCTCCCAGGGCTCATCTAACACGTTGCACTGGAGCTAATAAAGTCACCCTTACAATGGCGTCAGGGATTCGCCCAAAGGAGCAAGTCTCTGACAGTGCAGGCCAGAAAATGTGGACCCATGGCACACACATCTTTTTTTGGGCCCTATTGCTACTTACACTATTTTTTAATATGTGTGTTTCATGAGAAGCCATAACATGTAACATGTTTCAACCAACTTGAAACACCAACTTAGTTGAAATTAAAATTGGTTGGGGCCATATCCTACATTTTTCTTGTATTTTTTTTTTTTTTTCCTAAAGGTCTACTTATGTCTGGATTTATGTACAAAAAAGTAATTATGACTGTTTTCCAACATCTTTTTGTCCCAAAAAACAAGCTGTTTTTTTTTGTTTTTTGTTTTTGTTTTTTTTTTGTTACTGTGCCTTTAAGACAAATATATGTAAATAACCTCAGTTCTGATTGGCTGTATTGTATTGTGACTATTCACAGATTAGCCCAGGCTGAAACACTCTTTATAACATGAACAGGCAGAGCCAAACTGCTGAAGGCTGAACAGGCATATATGTAAATGTATTTCTTTTTTTGATATCACAAAAACAATTGATTCAAAACAGGACATTCTGACATCTTAATTTCTTTATATAAACCGTGCAGAGTGGGGAATGAACAGTGTGTTTTGAAACTGTTTGCATACTACATCTAATTCTTTTATTTACAAAAGTGGGGAAAAATACAGTTTTCTGTGACATTTTAGTGATGTCAACATCTCTGTTTTTAGTATATGGAACATTTGCAGCTATTAGATTAACAGTAGGTGTCCAGCAGACTCTTCACTCCTTTGAAAAGACTACATCCATTAACAATGTGCACTCGTGACTGCATGAGTAGTGTGGAATCATACAGTGTACTGCAGGGTGTGCGAGTAGATGGATATGTGAGAGCTAGACCGTGTTGAATAGTACTGTCCTGCAGTTATGCCTTTATCTTCATGGCAACGTTATTGGACAAGCCATGTAATGTGGAATAAATTGCTTACTTGGCAGCACTGTAATTTTAAAATTGACTATTGTCTCCTTTGTTAAGTGATTTTCAATGGATTCAGATCTGTTAAAACAAGACATCAGTCAGTAGGTGGAAACTACCTCATCTCCATTATAGTACTGGATATTTAGGTCCAACCAGTATCAACCTACAGATCAGATCATAGTGTCACAATCAACATATACTGAAAATAAGTTATAAAAAGTGCACTACAATTCATCAGCCATCTACCACTGCTTGTTCTCTCTCTCTCTTTCTTTGTTTACTGTTACTTGGGACAGAAGCTCCCTTGGGTGAGATGTAAATTTCTCTACTGATTAAATCATTTGGCCAAATTTTATCACAACGTACTTGCTGAATGGCAATTTCATCTGGATGGCTGTATTCCTGAGAATTATGGGGGTCAGTTGAATAAATTGTTTTGTCATTGGATAAAAATGACCTATTCATTTATATTAAGCTACACAAGAAATGTTTTTAAAAATGCATGGTTGTGCAGAGAAGAGTATGTTTGGTTTTGAGAGTAAAAATATTTGTTTTCGTTTGAAAATGTAAAATTAGGCTTTTGGGGCAAGAAGCCCCCAGACACAGGCAAAATGTCCCCTTAAAAAATCACCTTAAAAATGTTTATTTTAGTTTCTCATTATGACTCACAGTTGTTCACTGGAGTTTCACTAGCATTGCATGCTAGCTATAGTGTTTGTTACATTGAATGAGATTGTAGTCTGTGAGTTTTGCACCTCGGCAGAACTTGTTTTGTCATGTGCGGGAATCATTTTTGAGCTTACTGATTAAAAATTGAATGCTTTTAGTTTGTTTACACCACTGTTGTTATTATTGCAATAATGATAATAATCCATCCATCCATCTTCTAAGCCGCTTCTCCGTCAGGGTCACGCTGGAGCCTATCCCAGCAGTCTCCAGGCAGAAGGCAGGATACACCCTGGACAGGTCGCCAGTCCATCACAGGGCAGACAGACAGACACAGACAGTCACTCACACCTAGGGGCAATTTAGCACGTCCAATTGGCCTGACTGCATGTGTTTGGACTGTGGGAGGAAACCGGAGAACCCGGAGGAAACCCATGCAGACACGGGGAGAACATGCAAACTCCACACAGAGAGGACCCTGGTTGCCCGGCCAGGGAATCGAACCCAGGCCCTCCTCGCTGTGAGGCGACAGCGCTACCCACCACGCCACCGTGCCACCGTGCCGCCCTTAATAATAATAATAATAATAATAATAATAATAATAATAATAATAATAATAATAATAATAATAATAATAATAATAATAATAATAATAATAATAATAATAATAATAATAATAATAATAATAATAATAATAATAAAAAAAACAGCAACAACAATTTTTGAAAAATAAAAACATTTGTAAACTGCAAGATTCACTGGCTTCTTACCCCGGGTAGGGGGGTTTCATGTTTCAGTAGTGGGACTAGATGCCACTTTCCATGACTGTGAATTAAAACAAAATTGACTGCTGTTTATTTGAGAGCATGCACCATTGAGCATTGAGGGGGCGATGGTGGAAAGGGTGAACAGCTTCAAGTTTCTTGGTGTCTACATATCCGAGGATCTCACCTGGTCGCTCAACACATCCCAGATCGTCAGGAAAAGCCAACAACGCCTTCACTTCCTCAGAAGGTTAAAAAGAGTCAACCTGCCACAACAGCTCCTCTGCAACTTCCACAGAGCCACGGTGGAGAGCTTCCTGACCAGCTGCATCGCCGTCTGGTACGGCAGCACCACTGCTGCTGAACTCAAGGCCCTGCAGAGGATGGTCAAAACTGCTCAAAACATCACCGCAACTGTCCTCCCACCACAAAGGACATATATGACAACTGATGTTAGAGGAAAGCCACCAACATATCCTCGGACCCCACACATCCCAGCCACCCCTTGCTCCATCCTCTGCCATTCGGAAAGAGGTACCGGAACATCCGAGCCAGAACTACCAGGTTCAAGAACAGTTTCTATCCCCGAGCTGTCAAACTGGTCACACCGGCAGCATCGACCTGTGCTTAACAACAACACTACAGTCCGTTACTGATCAGCCTGACCACCCAGCACACTACACACTGAGCTCCACCAGCTCAGAGGACCATATGCTGTGCACCTCATCTCTGACTAAGCCTTATTTCTAGTATATTTATATATTTATACTGTAACTGTTTATTTAAGATTTTTCCTGAACATTATGCTGCTACTCTGTAAATGCACTGTCCACTTTATATACAGATCACTATTTACATCTCTTTTTTTACCAATAGTACTTCTGCATTTACTGTACTGTACTGCAATTCACCATGCACATTTCTGTCTATATATCTGATACACTTAAATATCTGACTATGCACTAACTGTCTATATGTCCAGTACACTTGCCTATGCACATTTTGTGTATGTTTGACACCTGTACCTACTTACTATGCACATTTTGTCTTATCTTTTACTGTCTTTTGTCTTTGCACTGTTTACTATGCATCTTTTATTACTGCACTGGAAATGTAGTCAGATAGTGTTTGGTATACTGTACTACCCTGTATTGTATAATGGCAATACAGTTTAATTGAATTGAATTGAATTGAATTGAATTGAATTGAATTGAATTGAATTGAATTGAATTGAATTTCCCTAACTGCATATGTATCATGCATAGGCATAATTTAGCTTTAAAAAATTGACATCAATTTAATGTCTTCTTGCCCCATTTGCCCCTGTTTGGTATAAACAGCTGCTTAGGGTTCCTTTCACTTTGATTGTAATAAGTGTTTTTTTTTTTTTTCAAAAGTGCTGTAATTTTACAAAATCCAGTAGTGACTCTAGCAGAATATTTTAGTGCAAACAGCAGATGTAAGGCTTTGATGTTAGCCATTATCTGTATCTGTACCCAGTGTTTCTTTTATATTGTCCAGATGCTATAGGAAAATATTTTGAGGTGTCAGTGAATCTAGTTCAAAAGGAATGTAATGGCAGTCATATTTCATTATAATCACCATGAATCAGCATATTTCATCCTGATTATAATAGGATATAACTAATTTCTCTGTAGTCATGAGTAAATTGTTAGCTGCAGTTAAAAGTTAGCTAACAGGATAACATTACTTCTTCACAATTATGCTGTTATAAGTATATTTACAGCTATAGCTATAAATGACAGATTATTATAATTATTCACAATAGATGTGATTATTAATTGTAAAAATATTGCCAGGCCTACATGGGAGTGAGAAGGGGTAGGGGTCAAGTAAAATGTTGCTTAGGGACCTCAAATGTTGAAAAACAGCCCCATCTCTACTGCTCTCCATCTTGTCCTCATCAATATCCATGAGACTGAGAAACAAAGCCTTGGGTCTACACTTGACTACTGTCCAGGGAGATATTCAGTAATAAACACACAAAGCACATCCATCTGTTGTTTAAAGGGCAAGAGGCACTCAGTGAAGTCTAGTGAGTGCCCCGGTCGCCCTATTTACCTCATCTCCTCTATTCTCTCTCTTTGTTCTCAACAAGTGTCAGAAAAGACATGACACGCAAAAACAGAGCAGAAGGAGGGAAACAAAGGGAACTTAATTACAGCAGAGAGCATGGAGGATGGAGAATAAACAGATGAGTGAAGAGTAGAGTGCAGAGCAGAATGAAGAGATGAGAAGACTAGAGATTCAAACATAAGGATGCCAGCCAGGCATAGAATAACTACCTCTGGTCCATCAAAACCCTTTCAGTGGTTCATTTCTTCTTCAAAGAGATGTGCAAGTTAATAACTATCAAAAAGGGCAGAGAACCTGCTACATGTAAAGGTTCTATAGTGATTAAAGACTGGTTTTAGAAGCATACATCCAAGCCAAGAACCATTTAGAAACCTTTAGTTTTAGAAGTGTAGAGAGAAAAGCTTGTGAATTCAAGATGAGTTTGGGCTGACACTGGACTCGTGGGCCTCAGGCGACTAATTACAATCCCACCGAAGAGGAAAGGCCATGTTTCAGTGATGCATGCATTATTGATCAGTCCTTATACTCACCGCACACATCTCTCAGTCTGCCTGCAGCGCCACACACCTTCCAGCTCTAAATGTGTTACAGAGTCTCTCCCAGAGATGTCTCTGAATCAGCAGCAGCAGAGCCTTCCCAAAGCAACATAACAGGCATTGCAAAGCTGTTTTATGATGCCGTTTTTGGCCATTTGATCCATATCAAAGGTAATCTTATGGGAAGTAAATTGTTTAATATTTATGGCTTTAGGTCTAAACTTTCTTTTTCAAAAAATAATAAAAATACTGGAGGATCTATTTTATAATGATGTAAGATGTGCAAAACATTGCAGATTCTTTTAATTCTCACAACACCACACCGTTGATCAACAGCACCATCTTCTGAGCAGTACCGGAATCATGCACTGAGCTGTTTTATCTTGTCTACACAGATTCTTTTATTACTTATCTCAAGTCAATTCACTCACAAAGAGAGTTAATGAAGACAGTCTTCCACTTGATATTAAACTCTCTGATTCCACAGCCACTTTTAAGCCAGCATGAAGCAGAAATCATAACACATGGTATCAGGAAGAGTCTCTTAGCTGATTGAATAGGTGGTGGGTAATGGGGGGTGGGGGCATTTAAACATGACTGTTGGTTATATTATTTTTTCCCTCATCTGCTGGTGCATGGTAACGTGATCAGGTATCAGAGGATGTTTTAATTAAAGTAAAAAAAAAAGAAAAGAATTTAATTAAACATGAGAAAACAGAACAATTGTCTTTTTATTAGTATGGCTATGCCAAATATGACCAGGGCATGATCTTGAAACATCAGTTTTAATTTCAGGTTGACTTTAAGAGAGAAGGGCTTAGTTGTGAGTACGTGTAGAGTGTTTGTTTGTTTGTTGGTTTGTTTGTTTTTTTTTCATTTGATTTGCTTTCTGTATTTTTGATTGTTTTAACCTGTGTTTATTTATTGTTTTGTTTTTTTCATTTTTGTATTGCATCTTAAAATTTATTGTGAAGACCTGTGTAACCTCAATTTAGAAAAGTGCTATATATACACTATGTGGACACAGCATGTGGATACATAGCATGTGGACACCTATGCATGGAACCCATATAAACTGGTTGGACATCTAATTCCAAAGCTAATGGGATCAATATTGATTTGTAATAATAGCCTCCAGTCTTCTCGAAAGGCTTTCCACAAGTCAAAAGAACGCCTGTGCAGATGTTGAACAAGACCGCCTGGCTCATAGTCGATGCTCCAGTTTATCCCAAAGGTGTTTAGTGGGGATCAGCTCAAGGCTTTGTGCAGACCACTGGAGTTCTTCAAGCTTTCAGAGTTCATGGCTTGATTTATAGCAATTGGTATGGCTAAAACTCCTGAACTCAATAATTCAGAGGGGTGTCCACATACTTTTGGCCTTACAATATACATAAAGATTATTCACTGCCTGTTTTTTGAGGTAATCTAATTTTTGTAATGGGCAATATGTTTACATAAGGGTCTTGGGAAGTCATCATAATGTCCGATGCAATTTGGCTAGTGTTGGCGCTAGTGTCGAGGGGTATTATTGTGTTGCAGCCCTACTATAGTGTCCCTCTCTAGGCAGTTGTGGTTGGTGGTTCCTTACATATCATACTAATGGACAAACATCACAGTCTTTGTATGTGTACTTTCCACCACAGTACAACTTTGTTTACTGATGTATTTCTAATAGATATGAATGCAGATGTCACTCTTGTCACTGTTTCTATTGAAACACAAGTCAGTTGAGAAGTCTTTCTGACTTTGTTGCAATCTATGCCACAATAATGGACCCATCTTTTCCTCTTGTTTTAAAAATCCACTTCCTAGAATCCAACTGTGCCTGCTCTGTATTTTTATGCAAGCCATAGAGCATGGTAAGAAGTTAATTGCTCAATTGTATTATTCAGTACACCTGTCTGGAAGAATCTGCACTCATTGTGCTTATTTACACATTTATTCAAGTTGTTTTTTCAAATGTAACACATCTGAATATTTTTAAACCTAAGGAGATATGTTCCAGCAATGCTAGCCAGCACACAGAATATGATGGGGCTAGACTTATTGTAGGGAGAAAGAAGAAGAAAATTAGGGCATGTAAACTGAATCAGTCATAAACTTCAGCTCACCCTGTAAAACTCACATTAGTACACAGAGGCTGTAAAAGATGAGGCTTTAAAACTACAGAACCTGCGGTGTGGACTTTCTGCTCTGAGTCCAGATTTCCAAAATAATTGCAGTGTTGTGCCCTTGTAACCCTTGTGTCCTTGTGACCATGCTGGGTGACCAGCTAGACTAGCACCACACCAGCATAAACCAGCTAAGGCCAACATTTCTTAATTGGTCTAAACTGTGTTTTTTAGCAGGTGTAGTAACATTACCCACCTCATTGATTTCTAACCTGTCTCACAAGCTCCTAACCTTGTTACCTCCTAACCTGTCATGTATCCACATTTCTAACATCTTCTGTACCACTCAACACAATCAGTGGACTGTTTAGACCTTACACAAAGCTTAGCTTTAGCTACTTGATTGTTCTCGTGCCTTTGTATGGTTTAATAACAATTGTGTTAATGACTGGCATAATATGTACACTTTATGTTCAAAGGTTTGTAAACACCTGCTTATCCAACATTTCTTCTGAAGTCAGGGGTACTAATAGGGAACTTGCTTCTGCTTTCCTGCCATAACAGCTGTTCTGGGAAGGTTTTACACTAGATATTGGAACACAGCTGTGAGGCACATTCAGAGCATTAGTGAGGTTTGATAATCAGGTCCTGCTGTGGGTGTTGGATGATCAAGGCTTGTGTATGGTTGCTCCAGAGTGCCCCATTCTGTTGGCAATGTTTTTCTACAGAGATTATACAAGCTGTGTCAGCAATATGTGGACTTCACTGAAAGTGAAATGCTTTCTCATTCTTACCTGATATAGGATTTCAGTTGTTTAACAATTCAGTGTCTCCTTTGTCATAGTTTTAATTTCATAATGTGCAAAATGTTTTCTCTGGGTAACAGGTCTGGACTTCAGGCAGGCCAGTTTAGCACCAGTTTAGCATAGTCTTTTACTATGGAGCCATGCTGTCTTAACATGTACAGAAAGTGGTTTGGCACCGTCTTGCTGAAATAATATTATACAAGCTGTGTCAGCAATATGTGGACCTTTAGGCACAAAGTGTATGTTTCCCACACTAACTCAGATCTGTTGCAAAATCAGAGCTCATCTGGTTTTGAATGTGGTACAAGTAGCTTGTATTTAAAAAAAAATACTCACAATATGATTGTTATGAAAAGTTGGTCCAATCAAATATTTTGTTGATATTTGAAATAAAAAGAAATAAATACAAGCTCCTATTTTTGTTTTAGGCATTCTCACCCACTCTTCCTTGCAGAATGTTTCTATTCATTTCTGTCATATTGGAGCTTTGTTTTGCCTTTTTGGTCACCATAATAATAGTTTTAAACAGAGTTTTCTTGGGCTTCCAGATTTTGCCTTCACTTCCACATTTCTCCTTAATTGCCTTTCCTCAATGACATTTCAGACAGTGTAACTGTGAGCTGTGCCTTCATATCTTTTTTAGCTTGGCCCTGCTTTAAAAGCAATTAGCTTAATTTCCAGATCTTCAGCCATCTGCTTAGAAGAGCTTATGGTTGTTGACTGTTAGTACCAGAGAAGTTTGAACAGTTAGAGAATTTATCACAATCTATTCCTAATGACAATTCTTGACCTGCCTAGTCACTCCTGTTGAGTCAGTTAAGACCTAATGATTTATTTAAGTTTACCACTGGAAGGGTATGCAAACTTTTGCATGTGCCACCGTGAATGTTTTATTTTTTGCTAACAGCTGTTCTGGGAAGGTTTTACACTAGATATTGGAACACAGCTGTGAGGCACATTCAGAGCATTAGTGAGGTTTGATAATCAGGTCCTGCTGTTGGTGTTGGATGATCAAGGCTTGTGTATGGTTGCTCCAGAGTGCCCCATTCTGTTGGCAATGTTTTTCTACAGAGATTATACAAGCTGTGTCAGCAATATGTAGACTTTCTCATTCTTTCCTGATATAGGATTTCAGTTGTTTAACAATTCAGTGTTTTCTTTTGTCATAGTTTTAATTTCATAATGTGCAAAATGTTTTCTCTGGGTAACAGGTCTGGACTTCTGGCAGGCCAGTTTAGCACCCGGAGTCTTTTACTATGGAGCCATGCTGTCTTAACATGTACAGAAAGTAGTTTGGCATCGTCTTGCTGAAATAAGTAAGGCCTTCTCCAGAAACCATGTTGTCTGGGTGTCGATAAAAAGTTAGATGGTCCTTCTCGTCTTAATCTGGAGGATATGGTGCCCATTATTTCCAAAAAGAATTTTAAATATTGATTTTTCCACTTTACCTCAGTCCATGAGCTTGGGTCCAGTAAAGGCGGTGGCATTTCTGGATCTTGTTCATTCATGTTGTCTTCTTTTGGTGGAGTTTTAACTTATATTTGTGGATGTAGCAAAGAACTTGTCTGTATCACAGACAAGGGTTTTCAGAAGTATTTCTGAGCTCATGCAATGATTACACTACAGAATTGCCTGAGGGTCTGCAGATCACGGCCAGCCAATATTGGTTTTTGACCTTGCCCCTTGCATTGAGAGGTTTCTCCAAATTCTCTGTTATTTGCTATTTTCTATTCTCAAGTTTTTTGCTACTTTGTTAAACATATTCTTAAATTATTGCACTATTTGACCACACATTCTTTCACAGAGTAGTGAACACCTCCCCATCTTTACTGATTCAGCCTCTAAGGAGATGCTCTTTTCATACCCAATCATTTTACTGACCTGTTGCCAATTAACCCTTAGATGCACAAGTGACTGGACCCTACACTCTTCCATAAGTGGGTCAAAAAATGACCCACATTAGAATCAATGTGTTTTTATGCCATTTTTGTCATTTTGGTTAAGAATAATCACTTGTATAATATTTAGTATTATATTTAGGACGACCACACAAGAATGATTTCATGTTTGAAATATCTTTATTTTTCACTTTTTAACATCTTTGAAAAAGAAAATTACCCAGAACAGTAATAGAAAAAAGTGAACATTGCGAATCCAGTGTGTGTGTGTGTGTGTGTGTGTGTGTCTGTAACTGTCCAGTCATTGACAGTTCCTCTCTCTTTTCTCTCTTTTCCCTGTTTTGCCTTCTTCTCTCATCTCTATATGCAGTTCAGACAAACTACCTGTTTCTGGCTGTGATCATTGCACACAGGTACATTGCATTTCCCACACGTATTGCTGACTTTTCGATCTTTGTTACTTGGGCAGATCTGACACCTCTTTCTCTTTGGTTGGCCCTGTCTGCTTCTTTTCTGTGGCTGGGTTGTGGCTTTTGTCACCCCACACCTTTCCATTGCTTTAATAATCGGGGTTTGCAGTTGGGGGCAGCCTTCCAGTCGATTCCTCATGTGTGGTGTGACTAGGTCCTTTGACAGCTCTTTGAGGAAGAGCCGTCGTGCACTGGTGATGCCACTCTTGAATTCTGGGTTCTGAGACGTGAAAAAAGTGTAGGCATTCAGGGTGGCAATGTCAATTAGGTTATACCACAGCACCATGGGCCACCTCTGTGTTTGGCGCTTGCAGGTGTAGGTGCCAACCATCTAGTCAATGGTGTCTACACCTCCTTTTGTGTTGTAAAATGTGATCACTTCTGATTTTTTCTTTCTGCTATTTTCATCCACTAGTTTGTCGTGGTGCATCGTGCTCAGGAGCACAATAGCTTTTCCTTTCTTTCTGACATAGCTGACCATCATAAGGCAATCGTTGAAATCTAACTCTGTGCTGTGAACCTCCCTGGACTTGGAAGGCTTCATCAGAGGAGGGATGTCTGGCTTATTCTGACGAAGAGTCCCAACAATAGTGAGATTCTTCTCCAGGAGATGCCGAGCAAGGGGCACACTGGTGAAAAAGTTGTCCATGGTGATGTTGCGACCTGTGTGTGATAATATTCCTGAGGGATGACACTTCTGATATAATCTGTGTGGTCCACAGTTAATTTATTCCTGACAGCCACCGTTGATAAGAATCAAAGGTTCCCATTGGATTCCATAGAAAATGCATGCGGGTCATTTTTGACCCACTAAAGGAAGCTTGGGGTAGTAATACAAAAACTACAATTTCTTAAAATTTATAAAAGGTAAGTTAAAAATATAAATGGCATTATGTCAAAAACATGTTTTTTGAGAAATACCTGGAATATGAAAACAATTTTTCATTATGAAGATATTTCAAGAAAACAATCTCACCGGTCATTTTTGACCCAGTTATGCATCTAAGGGTCAATCAAATTAGTTGTGAGATGTTCCAGGTTTTTTTCTTATCATTACATAACTTTAAAAGTCTTTTGTTGTCCCATTGCAACTTTTTTGGAATGTGTTGCTGACATTAAATTCAAAATGGACATATATTTTTCAAAAAACAGTAAACTTTCAACATTTGATATGTTGTCTTTATGCTATTTCGATTAAATACAGAGTTTAAATTATTTGCATATGATTGTATTCTTTGTTTATTTACATTTTGCACAGCATCCCAACTTTGTTGGAAACAGGGATGTACATATTTGTACCACTTTACTACATAATGTTTGAAAACAATAAACAACAGTAAAATAAAACAATACAATAAAAAGCTAGAGACAAGACACAATGTGTGAAGTCAATACAACTTACAAATTCAATGCATTATAGTACAATTACATTCCCTAACAAAAGGTACTGAAGATGTACTCCTGAGGATTTCACTCACTTACTGTTTGGTACATATTTTCTGAGAGTTCTTTAATCCTGTATCGCGTGAAAAATAATAAGTGCTGCGCAGTACTTTGTGATTCATGCTGAAAAATGTAACTGCTCAATTCCCATTTCTCTATGTGAGCTTTTCAGCCACTCTCAGTCATCGATATGGTCTAACTGCAATAAAACACTTCATGTTTCCATCCTCTGACACACATCTATGACATCTCCCTGTACTGTGCTTCCTTTTTATGTAAAGTACTGATTTAATTCTCTGTTACCTATCCACGTTCTGGTATATAGAATGTCTCTGAATATGAGAGCACTATCCACAGACTAGTTGAGCACAACCATTAATGATGATGTATGAGTTAACGTCAGTATTTAATGCATGTTCCACCCATTAGCATATCAGTGGTTCATGATTATATGTTATATTTGAGAAAATTACTAAAATTATAAATGTAAGAGTAAAAAAAATAAATGGAGAGGAAATAAAGTCTGGAATCAAAATCATTACAACTGTTTTTGTTTGCTTTTGTAAACTGAAAAAATGGTATGATTTGAATTCTAGTTAATACTTGATGTGTTTTCATTTTATTTCAGTCTTCTTATTTGGTCTTTACTCAGTCTTGCCCTCCTTTAAAATGGTTTTTACTCAGTCTTGAGTATTCATAGTTTTGGACATAGTCTTGAACTCAGCAAAGATGGTCTACAGCCCCAATCTAAACATGAGACACACTTCCATCTTTCAATATTTTTTGAAGGACATGGCCATGGAAGTTTGATGACATTAAATGTTGACATTAAATGTGCTGTGATTCATCTCACTCTGCAATCCTACATCAGTAGAAGGTTAAAGCGGGATAAAAAGTTGAATGAACAAAGTAAAAAGCAAGATGATCGTGGTGATCATAGAGATGAGTTATAACTCTTTACTGTCACTAGAGGGAGGCATAATACAATTTTAAAGACTTTCCTTCAGGTTTACCTCAGACCTTAAATAAACTATGCATTTTGGGTTGAATCTTTGTAGATAAGTTGATTAAAAAGAATTTCATAAACATAAAAAGCAGCAAACTCAGCTGAATTAGTTCATAAATAGAGGCACCTTTCTGTATTTGTGAAAATAATTAGGGTGTGAAAGGTATTTCTGACAACAAAGTCACATCTCATGAAAATCACAGTACTGTAGGCCTATTTACTGCATTTTAGGTACAAGCAGTGCAGCAGCTGAGTGGGTATTTACTCACTGATCCACTAATATAATACCAGTCAGCTGATTCTGCCTCCCTCTACATCTCCAAAGTCCCTCCCTTAATCCTCAAACAGCAGCTTATTGAAATCAGATAAGACTGACACTACCAAGACTGCCAATATCCTCAATCTGGACACAGTCATCGTTCAAATTCTCATAAAATCCAGCAGAGAGGGCAGTAATGCTGCTGTGGCACAGTGAGCTCAGCTCAGCTAGGAAGAAAATCCCTTTACAGTTGGGCATGTCCATCTGAGGTGCAGTCTCAAAGAAACCTGTGGTCTAGAATATATATACATGCATGGTCACATGCTCAGGGAACTACTGCATTGTTGTCAAACGTGATAGCAAACAAGGAAGGGGAATGCTCTATTGGAGCCCACTGTTAAGATAATGTGCTCAGCCATTAAAGAGCTCATAATCATCCAGATCTATTTAGCCAGTGAAGGAAGCAATTTATTCAGAAAAGAGTAAATCAGACAGGAGTTTCAACCGCAAGCAAAGAAGACACGAATCAGTGTCATGTGAGCAGACACTGCTGGAATCAATGACCTGGTTTATTGATTTGGATTGGATTATTAATGTAGAAGCTCAGTGCTCAGAATAACCATAAGTGAATGACGTGCAACACGTAGCTTACCAGTAGCCTACAATGAAGTTCAAATAGACAGTAACGAACGAGAGTCAAATACCAGAATTTCACTGAACAAGCTTCTCTGAACGGCTGTCCGCAGGTTTTTAAAGATGCTACATGAGGCCACAAATAACTTGAGCCTGAGTGAAGAGCTTCAATGTCATCGACGTCCATGTCCAAATGAAACGTATGGGCGCGTCTGCAGCAGAGACCTTTACGCCTGCGCGCGCTCGCGCTCACACACGCACACACACACACACACACACACACACACACACACACACACACACACACGCACACTCAGAAGGTATGAGGTCATTGTTTGGTCACGTGACTCCTGCAGTAGCTGTCAAAAGTGATACAGCAGCGCATCCCTACCAGCCCACCCGCTTCCAGCTGATTGGACTGCCATCAGGTGTTAGGGCTCATCTACAAATTTCATTGTGGGATGAAAAAAACATGCCTTTCAGCTTTTAACAGCATACGTTTCCACCACACCACATACACCCCATTAATTCTGCTACGGAGCCTGGCTATACGATATAAGCCCATTATTTTTTATGTCACCCCTATTTTAATCCACTTTTAGAATATGGTGCACTATTAATGGCACTTGAAGTAGATAAGTCAAAGACAATGTGCAAGGATCGATGAAGCTCTTTATGCATTAAAAGTTAGTTGAACCAAAATGTTACTGTCTATTGATAGCTGGAAATATAGACTGAATACTTTTCTGTATATTTTAGTCTTTGCAATGAAAAGAAAGTTATTAATCATTGTTTGATGAGACATGATGCACTGTAGAGAAACTTACTGACACTGATTTCTTTACAGTGCTGGTGATGGCAACCAGGAGTCATGATGTCTACAACACACACACACACACACACACATTATATATATATATATATATATATATATATATATATATATATATATATATATATATATATATATATAATATACACACACACACACACACACATAAAAGTATTCACTCACCCATCCAAATCACTGAATTCAGGTGTTCCAATCACTTCCATGGCCACAGGTGTATAAAACTAAGCACCTAGGCATGCAGACTGCTTCTACAAACATTTGCGAAAGAATGGGTCGCTCTCAGGATCTCAGTGAATTCCAGCATGGTACTGTGATAGGATGCCACCTGCGCTACAAGTCCAGTCATGACGTTTCCTCACTACTAAATATTCCAAGCCTTACATCACCAAGCGCAATGCAAAGCGTCGATTGCAGTGTTGTAAAACGCCACCACTGGACTCTAGAGCAGTGAAGACATGTTCTCTGGAGTGACGAATCACGCTTCTCCATCTGGCAATCCGATGGATGAGTCTGGGTTTGGTGGTTGCCAATAGAACGGTACTTGTCTGACTGCGCCAAGTATAAAGTTTGGTGGAGGATATATTATAGTGTGTGGTTGTTTTTCAGGAGTTGGGCTTGGCCCCTTAGTTGCAGTGAAGGAACTCTCAATGCTTCAGCAGACCAAGAGATTTTGGACAATTTCATATTCCCAGCTTTGTGGGAACAAGGGATGGTCCCTTGCTGCTCCAAAATGGCTGTGCACCAGTGCACAAAGCAAGGTCCACAAATACATGGATGAGCGAGTTTGGTGTGGAAGAACTTGACTGGCCTCCACAGAGTCCTGACCTCAGCCCAATAGAACACCTTTGGAATTAATTAGAGTGGAGACTGCAAGCCAGGCCTTCTCATCCAACATCAGTGTCTTAACTCACAAATGTGCTTCTGAAAGAACGGTCAAAAATTCTCATAAACACATTCCTAAGCCTTGTGGAAAGCTTTCCCAGAAGAGTTGAAGCTGTTATGGCTGCAAAGGGTGGGCCGACATCATATTAAACCCTATGGACTAAGAATGTGATGTCACCCAATTTCATACGTGTGTGAAGGCAGACAGACGAATATTTTTAGCAATATAATGTATACTATATTTTGTGTGTGTGTGTGTGTGTGTGTGTGAGAGAGAGTGAAAGTGAGAGTGCTGGTATGAGTGGATAAGTTGCTGGAGCTGCTGGAGTTTTTAAACACTTCAGTGTCACTGTTGGACTGAGAACAGTCTAACAACCAAAAATATCCAGCCAACAGCGTCCTGTGGGCAGCATCCTGCGACCACTGATTAAGGACTAGAGGATGACCAACACAAACTGTGCGGCAGCAGATGAGCCTTCGTCTCTGACTTCACATCTACAAGGTGGGCTGACAAGGTAGGAGTGTCTGATGAGTGGACAGTGAGTGGACACCGTGTTTAAAAACTCCAGCAGCACTGCTGTGTCTGATCCACTGAGACCAGCGCAACACACACTAATGCACCACCTCCATATCAGTGATATTCCAGTGCTAAGATCAATCCACCACCCAAATAGTACATGCTCTGTTGCTCTGTGGTGGTCCGGTGGGGGTCCTGACTATTGAAGAACAGGATAAAATGGGGCTAACAAAGTATGCAGAGAATTATTTGTGTGTGTATGTGTGTGAGACATATAGGGACTATATTTTCAACACACTACATCTCCTCATGAACTTTTGCCTCGGTCCCTTCCTCCGGAGCTGTGACCCCGCCCATGTCGGGAGTCCTCTCGTGCAGGCTCGCGAGTCACAGGAGGTGAGGAGCGTTCAGAAAGTGGGGAAAGTGGGGTCGTGGAGAGGGGCGCTGAGGGGCTGCTTTCACAGGGCAGGGCTGATGTCTGTGGGTTTATAGAAGGTGTGTGGGTAGCTGAGGTGTTCAGAGTTCGCCGAGTTCGTCGAGGAGGAAAGACGGACGCACGCGCGCGACTGTGGGTGCGGGGGGTGGGGGGCGGTGTGTGTGTGTGTGTGTGAGAGAGAGAGAGAGAGAGAGAGAGAGAGAGAGAAGGGAAAAAAAAACTGAACACCAAATTTGGGAAGCGGGGAGGAGAAACGGTGCTTCAGCCTTTCTTTTCTCTCTGCGAGTAGCAGACAGAGCGGGGCGCTGGTGACGCCTGAAGAGGAAGAGGAGGGGGAGGATGATGATGATGATGAAGAAGATGATGATGATAATTTCGCGTGTGTCATGGCAAACGGAACCGGCACGATCATGTTGAAGTGCGTGGTGGTCGGCGACGGCGCCGTTGGTAAAACTTGCCTGTTGATGAGCTACGCCAACGACGCCTTCCCTGAGGAATATGTGCCCACTGTCTTCGACCATTACGCAGGTAAATAAACACAGAGCTTTCATGGTCATCTGTTCAACGTGATAGTGATAGCCTCAGGGCTCTTGTATCAGCAAGAGTCTGCACTGTCATACCAGTGGTCAAAAAGGGTGAAGAAACTGGTCTGAAGTGGCACTGTGGCTTTTGTCTGCTGCTGCCTCTGATCAAAACCACCTGTGGGCTTCAAGGAAGGAAAGCAGTTGGTGTGTTTTGCCATTTTCTCCCCCCACCCCCATCAGCCACTCACACTTTTTTAGTCCAGAAACCACACATCCTGCCGGTTTTCACCTCGTTCGCCCATATGCGACTGAATTATTTCATCATGTTGCTACGTTTGAGTGTTAGATGCTGCTGTAAAGTAACCTTTTTCCTAATTTGATTTTGCAGTGAGTGTGACAGTGGGAGGAAAGCAGTATCTCCTTGGGCTGTATGACACTGCAGGTCAGGTAGGGACCAAATCCTGCTTTCTGTCTGTCTTTCTCTGTCTGTGATATATTTTATTGGAACTGACAGCAGCTGTATCAATGACACCAATACATGGTGACCTGTGTGCCTGTATTCATCAATGGGGGGACATGGCAGACTCTGCTTCGGCAAAATGGCTCAGTGTCTGAGTCACTCAACAGGTGACTGTTGTCCAGCGTAATGGGTTTCATTTACACAGTAGAGCTGTTCAGTATATTGTCACTGCAGTATTGCCAATATTGTTGATGCTGATAATGCAGAAGGTTGCAATATGTAAATGAACTCCAATAAACCCCCAATGACCAACCTCAGATATGCCAGGTGGCATTCTGTATTTTGGGTGAATCAAGGTGTTCCAAGTGATCTTGCAATAAAATGCAGGGCAGTCTTTATAGAACCTGTATTCTGCTATTTTTTCTTCTTTTACTATTTTTCCTGCAAGGTCCTCTTATCCTATTTGCATCTGTTTATGCACTAAAATAGCCCTAATTCGTTTTAACTTGACAATTTCCCAACCTCTATTTATACCTCCCTTTATTTAATAGGTTGTTTTTATTACTGTGGCTTTAAGACTGAGATATTAATGATCTCTATTCTGATTGACTGACCTGTAAAAAGGAATCCAGACTGAAGCACTTCTTAGAACTCCAACATTAACTGCTGTAAGCTGAATGGGCGAATATGTGTAAATGTGTTTGTGACACAAAAACGTAAACTATACATTTTGAAACTTTAGCAATATTTACATGCTCTATCGAACTTTTACTTTATAAAACGTATCTTATGTTAAATGTATGATCATATAAATATGTAAAATGTATGATTGTCAAGGACAGTTAGTTTTTTTTTCATGATATGAGCCATTTAAACATGTCTCATTATATTACATGACACATCTCAGTCGCACTGTGCAGCAATATAGGCACAGTACTGTACCATTTTTGAGCAGCACTGGCCAAAAGCTTTTCAACAAGCTCATTACAAGTCAACCTTTCTTTCAAATGTTATGATTTGGGTCCATTTCAGCCCACAGTCACAGTCCTACGGTTTGGGTAACTAAGCAAATTCAGTCGGGTTTAAAAAATGGACCTGGAAAAACAAGGCTGATTTGCTTGACTGTGGTCACAGTGTGTAAATCAGGGAAGTTGCCTCAGTGCTTCTCACTGAATTAACAACAAAAGTGCAACCATATGATCTGAAATGAGGATCTGGAGGAGTTCAGCCGCTCTATGCATTAATCAGCAGTATACGCTGTGTCTGCTCTCGGGGTTTGAGAGGAAGTTTTTTTTTCTTCTTCTTCTTCTTGGAAGGTGGTCTGCTTCATAGAAAATGAATCTCTATGGGTCTGACACACTAATGAGTAGGCCTAGGAGTCATGAGCTGTTGGAATGGAAACAGTTCTGCTATTCTGCTCTATGAGCGTATAAGAGGAGCTCAGAGACCGAGCCCACTCTCTTGGGCAAAGTGGAGAGCCGGATCTGACATGGCTGCTGTTTTTCATTCAGAGAGCACTTTAAAGAGTGCTCGAGTTGAAGGAATGAAAATGTGGGGAGTGGGCCAGATGTGGAGAGGGGTCAGGAAGGGCCAAATGCTGGGTTTTTCTTTCAAAGCAATTTGAAACCCAAAAGCTACTCCCTGCTCTCACCCCCCCTCACAGCTGGGTTCAGTTAAAAACTATTCAGAGACTGTGATTGATCAGATGATCAGAGGCTTCATTTAGATTACGAGCGAGAGGGTGGGTCTGCAGCCCTGACTAAACTAAAGCTGATAGAAAGAGAACAAAGGAAAGTTTTCATTGGAGTTCACCTCTTTGCTAATTACCATCAGTTTTTTTTCCCAGTCGTGCTCCAAGATGTAGGCTAAGTGTGTAGTGAGTGAACCTGATACACACACGTACTACTTGAGGAGAGATCAAAGCAGCTGCAGCATTTGGCTTTGGTAGTGTACGCCGCTCTATCAGCTCTGGGAGGCTTCACCCACACACCTACTTCCCTGCCGGCCCACTTTGAACTGCTCTCCTCTACTGCATCGTGTTGCACACACCAGGGCACTGGACAAATATCTCACACAATGGTGCTTTGACTTGTTTAGCTGAGAACGTCCAAGTTTATATTTTAGTTGCCAATTTTTTTTTTTATCTCTTTGAACCATCAAAAGCAGCATGGAGAGCAGGTATGTTGTCCAGAGCCATGTTTGAAGCAATGTATAATTTGCCATCTTGTTGTAAAGCTAATGCAGCAAGTCGTCTACTTTGGTATTGCACTTGCTCTTTAATTCTACTTTTTGACTAGTTTGTACGTTAAAGCTCCAGCCAGGTTGCCAAAACAGTACCACTGTGTTGCTTGAAAGCCTCTATTGTGGTATCAAACACCAGTTTACAGCACTGTAAGTTTGGAATACTAACTCACATAAGGAATGCAAACTGCGGTACTAAAATCAGTTTCTACTAGGGCTGTAATAATACAATCAGCTCACGAGTCGACTTCAATTCACAATAGTGGGGTCCTAATTCAATATTCTGAATTATGTCATTTTTACATTAAGTATTATGGTGCAGTGTTTTTCCTGAATATGATCGCTGTTCTGAACCCAGAACTATCCATACTCTGCTCAAGTACCCATGTCCATTTCCCATTGCATAACAGAACAGACAGAGTAGCCGGACATCTCTGGATTTTGTGTGGTCATATGATTTTTCACATGAATCTAGTGGTAACAGTAAAAAAAAAAAAAAAAAAAAAACCTAACAAAAACGAAAGACATTTAAGTTAAATTTTGCTTGGGTTTAGCAGTATACCCTTTTTAAGATAATGCAGCGCCCCTTGTCCTATGTCATTTCAAGATAGAAATAAATAAAAATTAATAGTATGTGGTCATCATAAGCAAACACAGTCCGTGATGTCCAAGAAATCATTCAACAAATGTCAAATTTATCTAATGAATGATAAATGTTAATCAGTGCTGATAACAAGGAGAGAGGAGCTTGTTAGCATTGGCTTAGCTAGCATGATATCAGCTCTGCTCACCACAGAACATGTTTTATTCTGACTAACTAAAACTACCTGGCTAGCTTTGCTACAACCAAGATCACTAGAGAATTGTGTCCCAGCACCTAAAACTTATTCTTAAATGTCTCAAGAATAAGAATCTACAAATGTAGCTCAAATGCAACTTGCAGGGTCTCAGTTTGCTTGGTTTTTAATGGATTTTTTTATAGGTATTCTGCCCGTTTTTTTATCTTAGTGAGAACATGGCAGAATAAAAAAAATCATGTAGTGTCTGGTGTGTATAGTTTTGCTGTGAAAAAATAGTGTCTTAATATTTCACATTTTTGTGTCATTTATTTGCATTACATTGTGTGTTATGACATTTTGAAAGCTGAAATCAGAACAAGTTATGTAGTGCTCTTATCCATTATTAAGCCACTGTCATGCTGTTTTCTGAGGTTTTTGCTGGCTCAGATTTTTTTTTCCCTCTTTCTATCTGTGCCACCTATCCGTGAGCTCCCTGAACACCAATCAGTGAGCCCCTCTAAAATGTAAATGGGTGGAATGTGTTGATTTATTCTGCACAATTTCCACACATTATTGCTTTGGCAGGCCTGGTAGCCCAACAAGAAATGTAACAGTATGGGTATTCTTGTCCTGTAGGTATGGCTAAGAAAATGATCACAGATTTGAAATTGTGCTGTACCACACCCAAGGATTGGTGGGAAAACATAAGCTGGGGTGACGATTGGCCTCGAGCTGTGAGTGTGGTGGAAAACAATGAATGTGCTGATGAGGGTGAAGTTGGTTGTGACCTTTGTGTACAGTGCTGTTGCATCAGATGGCATAATAAATGTAACTGATTTTGCCCACAGATATGCATATTATTACATTTTTGCATTGTCTGGTATCAGTGTTCTACTACACCACTTCCTGGATGAGCCGAGTGTGTATAGTGCTGGACAGTATACCATATTTGTGTCACATAACAATACTTCTTTGTTTTGGACAGCGACCACATATTCCTGTTACAAACTAGCATGTCGCTACATGGTTCCCTGTGGAGAAGAGACCACTTTTATGAAGGCAATGTGTCTCCCGCAGCATCTGGAATGGTACTAGTTAGCTCTATTTGCTCATTAGCTCATCTGAGTGGGTAGCTTTCTTAAGTCATACTGCACGAAAACCTCCTGATTTCCCTTGGCTATTTTTTCAGCACACGTTTTCAAACATGTTTTAAAACATGTTTTCAAATGTATACATCTGCACAAGTGCTGTCTCTTAAAAGGTAAGCCTGCAGCCCTACATTACTACATTAGTGTTTGCTGATGATGATTTTCTTGCCAGCAGTTGAGTGATCATCTTTCCCTTAAGCCTTGTGGATACTGGTATTGATAAATATCAAAACATACTTAACTGAAATGTGTGTTATGTGCTGAGTAGTTCTTTGTTTTTAAGACCATTTTGAAATACATTGAAACTAAATATATAGTAAATTTCATGTTTGTAAACTTCTGCCTAATGTTTAGAATACAACGTTTCCTTTGGTGTAATTGTAATAAGAGAGAAAAGGAAAAACAGTCCAATCAAAACAAGCAGTCAGGTATTTAAGACATTCCACTACCACTAACCTTGATTCATAAACTTTATACCAGTAACATTATTATTAAAAGCTGAAATAGCATTGAATATTATGAATTTTACAATGTTGAGTTGTATCAATTGAATTCATTATAAGTCTAAATCATAATGATATTAAATAAAGCGTGCACTCATTTTTTCACAGTTTGAGCATGCTTTCAAATGTAGAAATCCATTTATTTTGATTAACACTGAATATCAGTGCTGCGGAGCCCTATTTGTGCACTTGTCTAAGTGTCTCTATCTCTGGTTTTCTTTATGGGTGTGTGTGTCTCACAGCTCGTGGGCATGGTGTCTGGGTTTAGGTGGTGATGGATGGATGGACTGTGCATGGACTGTGCTGTCCGCTGCACTCCATATTCCCCACAGCCATAGAATCATCACACATAGCTGACCATATCTGACACTAAGTCTGCAATGCTGCATAGTACAGACTGAACAGGACTATGAATACATTGTGGGGAGGAAAAAAATAGGCAGATAGTTAGCTAAGGTAGCCACAGGCAGGTACCAGTAATAGTCCAGCTGGCTGGGATATCTTGTTAGAAATGTCATCTCTCGTCTGTAGTTTCCTTCATGGCTCGGAGCAGAGCGTCTCTCAGCTCATTGGCAGATGCGCGTCAGTTGAATGACTTCATACACTCTGTCTGATTGGTTCTGACATGTGGAGTGCTCTAGCAGCAATCTGGGAGAGAGAGGATAAAAGAGGCAGGCGAATTCTCTCTCTTTCTCTCTGTCTTTGTTTCACCCCACCTCTCCCCATTTTCAGAGACACTTCTTTACAGAAGCTCATCCTGTTCCCATTCACAGGTCTGCCTCATAATTCTCTCTTTCTCACTCTCTCTGTATTACCCTATGCTCTACCGTTACACTGGGTTCTGAGCAGCCCCGTCTGTCACTGAGTTTCAAAGAGCCCCAGATGTGTGTAACAGCTGTAGTGATTGCATGCTGCTTTCAATTCAGGAAAACTCCCACCTTGGAGAAGCTGAGAGGAGAATGGCATGGTGACATCTTCAATGGAAGGCAGGGCAGGTTCAAGGTCAAAATCCAGAAGATTTAGGACTTCTCATCGCTTTCTTTCCCATATGTTCTCTTTCTTTTGGTCTGCATGATACTCACGAGTTCTTTGATCCACAGTAGTGGTGTAAAAATGCACTGATGCATTTTTACACCAGTGGTTAAACCACCACCTTCAGATCAATTCATCATAAATAGAGATGGCACAGTGCCACCTTTTCTTTTCCGATACCAATCTGATATTTATAAAAGCTACTGAGCTTTAAAATGGGCTATTTTTAACAGAAGTACTTTACATAAAATGATCATCTAAAATCTTGATCATGCTCAAACTACTCAAATTCTTCTACCTTACAGGAATAAATGCACAGCTAACATCATATAATGTGAGTGTGTGCTATTTCAGGCTAGATTTGTTACGTGGTATTTGATGTGTGCCATTGATCTGAAGGTGGTGGTTCAACATCTTAGAATGCTATTAGTTAGAATCAAATGGAATAATATGTAAAATGGTAAAAATTTTAAAAGGTATTTCAAATTTGAAACAGGTTGTTGGCAGTTGTAAAATTGTAATGCCCTCTCTTGCTTCCAAGCCTAGTCTCTCTCATTTGTCACCAATGCCAACTATGAGAACATGCCGTCTAAGTGCATTAGAGTAAAATGGATGGTGATGGGCGGGGCCTGTGTTATGCACACTTAAATGACTTATAAATGGCTTTTTATAAACTTATATTAAGTTCTAGGGGTTGTGATTTTGGGGTCTATTTTGTTAGAGAGAGGCACAGCAGTCATTGAAAAAGTTCTGTTTTGATAATGTTGTATATCTGAGCCAATCAAGACATGTTTAATACACAAAATATTGAAAATGTAATTAAATCCCAGAATTGAAAATCTAACTGAAACTGAAAATATGTGCATCATTACACAGTAAGTTGTGCATATCATGCAAATATCAATTTATTAACATTAACATATAATGGCACATATTCAGTCACTTCATTTTTGCTGTATCACAATTGAGATCCCACTGTAACTAGACCGCCATTCGTTTGTTTAAGAAGTCAAAATGTAAAAAAGTATGTTATTCATTTTTCAGGAGATGTATTTGAGGAGATATTAGATATAAGATGAAGCACTTGCATAAGTAAGGGCAAAGGAAAATAGTTGGAAAATAGAAAGGAATTACTGGAAAGAAAGAAAGAAGTTCAAGAAAATCAAACAAAGAAGCTGCTGGTGTTCTCAGAACAATAAACTGACTGCCCCAGGGCTCAGAGCTCAGCATCATTGAATTGGATAGTGAAATACAGAAAATGCAACCAGCTTCTAAGACTGAACTTTGGTGGTGTTGAAAAACATCCTTGCAGGTTCCTTTGAAAAGATGAAAGCAGACTTTCCAAAAAGAATGAAAGCTGTAATAAAGGCAAAAGATGGACACATTAAATGCTGAAAATTGTGATATTGTATTTAGTTCATATGGTTTTGTAGTTATTCAAATAGTTAGTTAGTCTGTATACTTCGCCGTTAAATATTTTCTCTTTCTTTCCCCCCCGACTCTGAAATATGATTAACTTGTACTTAATGCCTGTTTTAACAAGAAATTTTGTCTCTGAATTTTGCACAGTACTGTATGTCTTAAAATAATGCTGAATACCAAATGATGCTGAATACCAATATAACTGAATCAGTCAAGAGACTCTATGATTCGTGGAATTGTTTCCTAAAGAATCATGATTGGATCATGATGAGGTAAAGATTTACACCCCTGCTCTGCAGTTTTAAATCACTGTGTTCTATTGTGGATTTCTGGAAGGAAGAACAAATATTGATTTTGATCAGCTTAATCATCATATACCAATCATCATAGCATACAACATGCACATAGTGACACACACCCACAGTCTTACATGTCATAAGCTATCAGTCAGTGAAGACAGCACAGTTGAAGCAGGCTGGTCGCAGCTGATCCCTTCCCTTCGGGTGCGCGTGTAGCATTGTTAGCTTTCTAGCAGCTCGAACAGTTTGTGGAGGTGTTAGCACATGCAGAGCGTGTGTAATCCCAGGTGCGGGAAGCCAGGAGCATCATGCCGTGGCATCTGCCTTGAGCCTCATTCAGCCTCCATAGGAGGCAACAGAAAAGGCAAAAGAAGAGTTTCAGATGAGGGAGTGACTCTGCCTCAGCACAGTGTGTCTGTGCACGTCTGTGTGTGTTGGAGTGCGCAGCAAGCTTCATTTAATCTGCATTGGATGAATAAATACAGGCATGAATTATTCTCTTTGGATAACAGCACAGAATCCCCCTCCCCTCCACCACCATCTTTCTTCCACTGCTAGCTGTCTTCTGCCTTCACTATTTTCTTTCCCTGTTTGCATTAGCTTGGATGTAAATATAGCTGCCTTACATTCACTTGCTCTTGTGCTGTCTTATGTAAGGAACCGGGCGCTGTCGGTAATCAAACATTCAGCTCCAAATTGACCCATTTACTGCTTAACACCAAAATGGCAGGTCCACATGAGTGCATACGGGCAAACAGACACATTTACAAACAAATGGATGACTTTCTCCAATGGGAATTAAAGAACCAGACAGAGATGGATAGAATAGATCAGCATGCACACAGAAAGCCAGACACATGCATACACAGACAGAGATGTTAGTTTTACTATGTTTGCAAGGACTTCCATTGGCCCACGCAATATTCTACACTCCTAAAAATGATAGTTCTTCAAGGGTTCTTTAAAATTATTCTATATAGAACCATGAACACTCAAAGAACCCTTTGCATGATTAAATGTTTCTTTACATCAAGAAAGGGTTCTTTAGATTGACAGAGAGTGTGTTTTATATGGTTCTATAGATCTTTTTGTAAATGGTTCAATATAGCACCAAAAAGGGTTATTCTATTGCTATGATGTCAAGTCTGTAACAATAGAAGAACATTTTTGTGCTATATCGAAGCCTTTACAAAAGGTTTCTATATAGAACCATTTTCTTTACTAAAGAACCCTTGAAGAACCATCATTTATAAGTGTGTAACTGAATAATGCTACACTTAAACTTAACCTTACCTCGATAATGAGGTTGGACGTAATCTCATAACAGGGACCTCTGGGTACAATCATGAGAAATGTTGGGCTAAATTCTGGTGGGAATGTAGACGTGTTAGTGTGGGAACAAGCTGTGTGAAATGTTTAAACAAATCCAATACCTCATGAAGGCAAAGCTCAAAGTAGGGGTGCAACAGTGCTGTCGTCAGCAATGTCTGACAGACAATGAGCCTGTTGTTAACGGATAAATGTAACGTGAGTTAACTAAAATGATCCTCCTAAAATCTCCAAATTAAGCATGTAGATGTGTGTCGTATGAGAACACATTCCACGGGGTAAAAGGGAACATTACTCACGAAAGAAAATCTAGTGAAACTTGGAGTGGGTTTTAGTGGGGACGTAGCCTTGTTTTAAGTAAATTTCGTCACAATGCAGCACTAAATATTTAACAAGAGTACTCAGATGTGTATTCTACTTCTGTCCTCAGACTACTGTTTTAATAAAGGTGTCAATATATGTGTTTGTTTTCTTAGTTGGATAATATGGCAAAAGTATATTACAATATTTAAAGACATTTTCACCATTCACAATAAGCATCTGTATTAAAACTGTGAATGCAGTGATTTTTGTTCAATGATTCACATACTGAGCTGCACTAAACCCAGTTAACCAAGTCTATCTATGCCCTCTTTGTGGTGAAACATGCAATTGTTTTGAGCTTTAAGTACTGGCGATAAACACAAAATGCTTAGAGAAGCCTATTGTTGCAGATTGAGATAATTATACAATAATGTCCTGTGAAAAATACCGAGATTAAAAAATATATATACATACACTGCTCAAAAAAATAAAGGGAACACTCAAATAACACATCATAGATCTGAATGAATGAAATACTCATTGAATACTTTATTCTGTACAAAGTTGAATGTGCTGACAACAAAATCACACAAAAATCATCAATGGAAATCAAATTTATTAACCAATGGAGGCTTGGATTTGGAATCACACACAAAATTAAAGTGGAAAAACACACTACAGGCTGATCCAACTTTGATGTGTAATGTCCTTAGGCTCAGTATTGTGTGTGGCCTCCACGTGCCTGTATGACCTCCCTACAACGCCTGGGCATGCTCCTGAGGAGGTGGCGGATGGTCTCCTGAGGGATCTCCTCCCAGACCTGGACTAAAGCATCCACCAACTCCTGGACAGTCTGTGGTGCATTGGTGGATTGAGCGAGACATGATGTCCCAGATGTGCTCGATCAGATTCAGGTCTGGGGAACGGGCGGGCCAGTCCATAGCTTCAATGCCTTCATCTTGCAGGAACTGCTGACACACTCCAGCCACATGAGGTCTAGCATTGTCCTGCATTAGGAGGAACCCAGGGCCAACCGCACCAGCATATGGTCTCACAAGGGGTCTGAGGATCTCATCTCGGTACCTAATGGCAGTCAGACTACCTCTGGCGAGCACATGGAGGGCTGTGTGGCCCTCCAAAGAAATGCCACCCCACACCATTACTGACCCACTGCCAAACCACGGCGTCTCCAGACTCTGTCACGTGCATAGTGTGAACCTGCTTTTATCTGTGAAGAGCACAGGGTGCCAGTGGCGAATTTGCCAATCCTGGTGTTCTTGCCAATCCAGCGTCCTGCACGGTGTGGGCCCAACTGTGGACGTCGGGCCCTCATACCATCCTCATGGAGACGGTTTCTTACCGTTTGTGCAGACACATGCACGTTTGTGGCCTGCTGGAGGTCATTTTGCAGGGCTCTGGCAGTGCTCCTCCTGTTCCTCCTTGCACAAAGGCGGAGGTAGCGGTCCTGCTGCTGGGTTTTTGCCCTCCTACGGCCTCCTCCACGTCTCCTGGTGTACTGGCCTGTCTCCTGGTAGCACCTCCAGCCTCTGGACACTATGCTGACAGACACAGCAAACCTTCTTGCCACAGCTCGCATTGATGTGCCATCCTGGATGAGCTGCACTACCTGAGCCACTTGTGTGGGTTGTAGAGTCCGTCTCATGCTACCACGAGTGTGAAAGCACAACCAACATTCAAAAGTGACCAAAACATCAGCCAGAAAGCAGAAAGGTACTGAGAAGTGGTCTGTGGTCCCCATCTGCAAAACCACTCCTTTATTGAGTGTGTCTTGCTAATCGCCAATGATTTCCACCTGTTGTCTATTCCATTTGCACAACAGCATGTGAAATTGATTGTCAATCAGTGTTGCTTCCTAAGTGGACAGTTTGATTTCACAGAAGTTAGATTTTACTTGGAGTTATATTGTGTTGTTTAAGTGTTCCCTTTATTTTTTGAGCAGTGTGTGTATGTATGTATGTATGTATGTATGTGTGTATATATATATATATATATATATATATCGCCCATGCTTAAATTTATGGTAAACAAAATCAGCTTTTTTCTTGTGAGGACAAGCCAGAAATCTCCACATGTACACAACTGTCATATTTTCGTATCATTATGATGACTTCAGTAGTTGGTCACGTCAAAAGGAGGTGTGGCATGATTCCTGAAATTAATGTTTTATAGGACCAGCAGTGTGAAACATACACACACATATACACACACATTCTTTTTCCCTCCAGTATGCTTCAGCAGGAATTTCACAGAAATGCTGCGAGAGCTTTACAGACAGCAGTCTGATCTAAAAGACAAGGGTAGAGATGGGACTAGATGGGAGCGGCTGCTTTATGTATGTCTGTGGAAACGAGTAGATCTCGGAGGAGCAGCAGAGGCAGCAAAGCACCCCCACTACAGATAACACATTCATCCTAATCCAAAACACACATTCCATTCCCAGCCCATATCAACCTCTCTATGAGCATGTGTATGTGCTTGTGTGAGGGGAGTGTGTTTAGGAGGCAAAGAGGGCCTGATGTATGAAGCCTTTTGAGGTGCAAATCATATACTTTCTGCTTCCATATTACGGTTACAGCAAAAGTTTGAACACCCCAAGTCAACGTGCATTTTCATTTTCTACATTAAAACATTAGTTAGCGTCCTCTACAGGCAACACATTTATTAATATTGATATTATATTTTTATTCAAATAATTGCTTTTCAAAGAAAACTTTCCAAAATATTAACTTTACAGGAGAAGGCAAAAACATTCTTAACTTTTAAAGCAAGTTAAGGTCAAGTCTTGAAAGTGATTTTGAAGCATTTCTATTGGTCCATTGATCATAAAATTTTCAAGGACAGCTGATGTGGTCAAATAATGTTAAAATAAAAACTGACAAAAATGTACATGGTTTTTATTTAGACTGCAATTAAATTTGAACACTTTCTGTTTTTTTTCTATTATTATTATAATTAATTTTTTTTTAGGTAAAAATATGTAATTTGGCCAGGGGCGGCCAAAGTTTTGCATACAGCAGTATGTACGAAACTGGTATAAAGTCTAAATGACCAGAATGCCCATAATATGCACTTCTCTTTCTTATGCATATGCGTTTTAGGGAGTGTCAGAACAGAATGTGGGAGAATGTTGCAAAAACTGAGTGGAAATATTGCAAATGTGGCTAATTGCATATTCTACTCTATTTACTAAAGTTTGAGTAGTTCTGCCTTTTTAAAAACCAGATATGAATTTGCATTAGTGTTTCAAAGGATGTGTTGTTGAGAAACATTTAACAATAGCCAGGTTTCCATCCAGGTCTTATATTTAATTCAAGTGAATAACTCAAATTAGGCTGCATTTCTATCAGCTCTACACAAGAGAATAAATGGTCGGGTTCATAAAATACCACTCCTGAAAAATATGGTGTGTTTACACAGAAATCTTTAATGTTAAACAGGTTTTCACAAGCCTCAAACACATGCTGAAAATGTTTGCCACCAAAATAATACTGTTTAACTCTCTGGCCAGAATGAAGTAACACCCCTGTGTTGTGTTTTGGTGGGAAAGAATTTCATTTATTAAGGTTACTATGAGCATATTGATAATTTCAATGCCTCTTTTAAACCCTGTCCCTCATGAATGAGCAGTGAGAGGGTGTGACCACGTGTGATGAGCTGCAGTCTCAGTAAATCGAACATTAAATTGATGTGGTTGTTCACATCAAGGTAGATTTTTTTTTTTGCTGCACCTTCAATCAGACATCTGGCCCAGAGATTGCTGGATGACTGTACATGGTGCAGGAGCATGCATGTGTTTGTACAATTGACTGTATTGTCACTTGGTGCATACTTCAGCGCAGAAGACAAGCATTGAGGGCATGTGTGTGGTGTTGAGTGTGAGGGCTGTGCAGGGTGAGCGGCAGCAGCTGGAGACAGAGAAAGAGAGGGAGTGAGAGAGAGAGAGAGAGAGAGATAGAGAGAGCTTTATGGTAATGCTGTAGGCACACAGGGAAGGGTGTTTCCAGGTTAACTGCATTAGACTGCTGTCTCTGTTTGTTCCAATCCATTTCCCTCAGTCTTTTAACAGAGCTGGGTCAGTGCGCGCAATACACACACACACACACACACACACACACACACACACACACACACACACACATACATACACGAAGAAGCAAAGACGTGCATGGGGCCTTCTCAGAAATGCCTTATACTTCATTATTAACGAGGTCTAGATCGTTGGCCCTGGTAATCCATCACAAGGCGTATCCAAGGGAGTGAAGTGCTGATCTAATAGCCTTTTAAACAGAGTGACATTCACATCTATGTGTCAAAATCAGAATCACATCAGTTTTAGTTCACAAAGTATGTTATACATACAAGGAATTTGTCTTTGAGTGTACACATGAATAGAAGGTAACGTTAAGCAGACCAGACAAGTCTGCAAGTGTTGCTGAATATTCAGGAGAAAATCATGGCTTAATGACCAAGGTAAAAAAAAAAACCTGAAATAGAGTAAAGTAAAAACAGGTAGGTAAGGTATAATAAGGACCCAGAAAAGATGAATATGTATATATGCTCATACTTCCAGGGTATGTGAAGACACAAGCAAATACACACATCATCTAAACCGTTTATCCTTCTGGGTTGCGGTGGGGTGCTGGAGCCAATCCCAGCTGTCATTGTGCGGAAGGCTGAAGACACACAGTGAGGTCCAAAAAGTCTAAGAATACATTATTTTTTCATTGTTTCTTATAACTTTTCTTTGTTTTAATATTTCAAACTAAATGAAGAAGAAATAGATTCTGCTCTATTTCTGGGTCACTATTCAAATTTAAGCAAATTTATGAAACTGACCAATATCAAGTACTTAATACAAATGTCATGTTTATTTCAGTCTTATTTTTTTTTCATTGACGCTCGAGTTCGGACGACTCTCAGGTGGATTTGATCTGCTCCTCAAATGCTTTTGCACAAACTTTATGGAGTCCATGCCAGCTTAAGTGCATACTATCATTACAGCAAGAAAATGATGTAATAAATGCAAAGACATTCAGACATTTATGGTAAAATTTCACAATTTTCATTCAAATGGTTGTGCTGATAATAGAGTTTGAAATAAAAATCTTCATATTAAAATGAATGCAATTAGAAATTAATGGAAAATAGAGATATTTTCACTAGTGGTCTCACCAGTTAACTTTTGGACCCCTCTATATCTGATGCAGTGGAATACACAGTATAATTCTTTGTAATATATGCGTTTGTGGAGTAACGGTAAAAAAAAAATGCATCCGTACTTCACAATCGACAAGCAATCAAACCCCTCACTGAACTGCTGTGCAGACGTGGTGCTGCAGTTTAAACATGCAAATCCTGTACTTTCAGGCGAGGGGAGATCCAGAAAGGTATTGGGTAGATGCTGATGTGTTGGCTTATTCCAATTTTTGGCTGGGCTGAGGCCAGCTGTAAATAATACTCCACTCTCCCTCCCTCCCTGCAGAATGTTTCAGCAGGCCAGAGGAAGGGCTGGGGGGTGTATTTATAACGCCATCGGCCCATCACACACACACACATGGTCACACAGCAGACGCACCTGCTCAGTGTTGTTTAGCCAAGTCCAGTTCCAGTAAACATTGGGCTGTCTCATTCTGTGATTAAGCCAGTTTATCAACAGGATGAGCAGCTCTGTGCATGAAGCAACCCAAACCTAGCCTCATCCTCAGATCTGATAAATAAAGTTTGTTTGCTATTGCTAGTAGAAAGCAGTTGCATGCCTGAAGAGGAATTCATAACAGTAAAAAGCAAAGCTGCCGCCACTGCCCCCATGTTAGTGCTGATTGGAGTAAAAACTGTTTCATATTCTTGATGTTTTTAACTGAAAAGCAATGTTTGTACATGACTGACATAAAAAAAATGTGACCTGAAAAGGACTACAAGGGGCCAACCTCCAGCAGGAGGCTGCCCATAATTGGTTCAAGAGTTGTTTATAATCCAAAATTGTATATCCATAAATATCCATCAATAAAGAAGTTTGATTCCAAGCAATTTTGCCTATGGGAAAAATAAACGTTGTACATAGAATGCTTGTAGCATAAATGTAGCGATATTAATTTTTCGACTGCTGTATTACTGGAATTCAGAGGCATCGGTGACGGGGGGAAATGTACATATAGAGCAAATGTATTGGGCTTGGAACATTTCCATTTATCACAGAGTGCAGTGGCTTAAATTTTAAAAAAGCCATTAATTTTTCTCATAGGCAAAACTTCTATCATTCTACAAAATGATGACATGAGGTCTATGGCCTACCTCTGCACATCACTCAGTCGGTTACTTTGTATGTCAGTCAAAAGACTTGCTGCTTCCTGTCGAATAGATGGTTCTTGACCACACTGAAAGACCCACAAGACTCTCTAGCAGTAGTTAACAGTCCAGTGGGATATCTGCTTGGGTTATTCCTGTGCTTTTGTAATCATTGTGCAAGATATTATCAACCAGCGTGCCAGCGAAGGCTGTGTTGTGTAAAAAATAATAAGGCTCATCTGTCTCTGACCTTTGGCGATGTGAGTCAGTGAGCTAGTGTCAGCAGCCACCAGGTTTGTATTCACTGTGGCACACTGCTCTGGCCCACGGGACACGAGTGAGGTCATGCAGCTTCGCTCGAGGGATAGAGAAGGGCAGCACTGCTCAAAAAAAAGGAAACATGACAATAATAAGAGTGAGACTGTAGCCTGTTTAGAGCTGGAGTCTGAGTCACCCGCTGCTGTGTGCAGATGATGAGATGGTGCATGCTCTGTGATCTCACACTACACAAGCAGTGCAGAAGCCTCAGTTCTGGTAAATGAAGCTCTGTCTGAAGCCCTCTCAGCTTCTGCTTGTGCCTCTGAGGCTTCGTTTCTGGCAGCCCAGGGCCAGTGCTGACAAGCGTCTGTCACTAATGAAACGTTTATACAGCAGTGTCTGCATGGCCAGAGGCACGCACTGTAACAACTTAGACGCTCACATTTGATCTTTCTCACTCACACATGCACATGCACACATAAAAATCTGAGCTCCCAAAAATATCAGTCACATGTCCTCTGTAAATCCAGGCTTATCTGTTGTAGTGTGTGTGCTCTCTGGTTTCCAGAGGACACTGTGCTCTCACACTCTTTCTGCAGGCTGTTGGAGGGCACAGGGGCAGATAAGAGAAATGCTGGTGAATAAAACACATCTATCTGGGTCATAAGTCCTAATCAAAATCATAATAATCTCTCTTGGATCATCAGGGGTATTGTGCATTCATGCCTCTTCTTAGGCAAGTTATTAATGAATTACTGCCAAGCATTTGGCCTGAATGATTTACCAGAGGGTGAGCTGCAGTTATAATTGTTTTCTTCTGATTTTACACCGTAGAGGAAAACAAGACAGTATTAGCTCCAAACCCAGTAGGTAAAAAATGCCTTTATATGCATGTAAAAAATTGTGTGTGTGTGTTATGATTATTTGATCTTAATCCATTGGGATTAATATGATGTTGGCCCACCCTTTGCAGCTATAAGAGTTTCAACTCTTCTGGGAAGGCTTTCCACAAGGGTTAGGAGTCTGTTTATGGGAATTTTTGGCCATTCATCCATAAGCGCATTTGTGAGGTCAGACACTGATGTTGGACGAGAAGGCCTGGCTTGCAGTCTCTGCTCTAATTCATCCCAAAGGTGTTCTATCGTGTTGAGGTCAGGACTCTGTGGAGGCCAGTCAAGTTCTTCTACACCAAATTCACTCATCCATGTCTTTATGGACCTTGCTTTGCGCACTGGTGCGCAGTCATGTTGGAACAGAAAGGGGCCCATCCCCAAAAAAGTTGGTTGGGAGCATGAAATAAATTTCTGCATTCTTCACAATGCAGTCAGACAATTACCGTTCTCCTGGCAACAGCCAAACCCAGACTCGGCCGTTGGATTGGCAGGTGGAGAAGTGTGATTCATCACTCCACTGCTCTAGAGTCAAGTGGTAGCGCTTTACACCACTGCATTTGATGCTTTGCATTGCGCTTGGTGATGTAAGGCTTGGATGAAGCTACTCGGCCATGGAAACCCATTCCATGAAACTCTCTACACTGTTCTTGAGCTAATCTGAAGGACACATGAAATTTGGAGGTGTGTAGAGATTGACTGACTGATTTTACGTGGTCTACCATTTTGTGACTGAGTTGATGTCGTTCCCAATCACTTGCACTTTGTTATAACACCACTGACAGTTGACTGTGGAATATTTAGTAGTGAGGAAATTTCATGAATGGACTTGTTGCACAGGTGGTAGCCTATCGCGGTACCATACTAGAATTTACTGAGCTCCTGGGAGCGACCCACATTTATAAATGTTTGTAGAAGCAGTCTGTATGCCTAGGTGCTTGGTTTTATACACCTGTGGCCATGGAAGTGATTGGAACACCTGAATTCATTGTTTTGGATGGGTGAGTGATTACTTTTGGAAATATATTGTGTGTACATACATACATACATATATATACATATGTGTGTGTGTGTGTGTGTGTGTGTGTGTGTGTGTGTGTGTATATATATATATATATATATATATATAATGTGTGTGTGTGTGTGTGTGTGTGTACATTTGTGAATTTACATTCACACACACATTTCTGTTTCCTGTGTCAGTATTAGTGCATTACAGTTAATGAAGAGAGAGATGTTTAACTGAAAGGAGGGGAAAAATGAGGTTAGTTTGCACTCCTGCCTCTTTGGCCTAAAAATGAATAACCAGTAGGCGCTGGAAACAATGTTTATGTTTCCATTGGTAGCAGAGAAGTGAGATGCTTGTATAGAAAATACTAATCTTGCTTAAATACATTTTATTTAGCCCAAACCAAAATGCTTCCCAGCAAGGTGCAGCAGTTCTCTAACTGATTCCCAGACAGTTTGCCTAGGGTTAGAGCAAAAGCACTGACTGTCTGGAGATTCCTAAGGACTGATTTGAGAATCACTGGTGTAACAAATACTTGAATAATGGTTTCAGTGATGAAATACTGGCAGCTGGAACGATGAACCAAGTATTCAGTTATGCTTGCAGATCCCTACTTCATATTGTGATTTGTCTGGTTAAATCTGTCCGTACTTTCTCCTATAGGAGGACTATGATCGTCTCCGGCCTCTGTCTTACCCCATGACCGATGTCTTCCTCATTTGCTTCTCGGTGGTGAACCCTGCCAGCTTCCAGAATGTGAGGGAAGAGTGGGTGCCTGAGCTTCAGGAGTATGCTCCTAATGTCCCGTATCTCCTCATCGGCACTCAGGTATCCCCTCCATCTTGAAGGGTCACATCCCCATCCATCTTAAGACTGTTTATTATTATTATTCAATTAATGTTTTAATGTGTGTTGTGAGCATCCTGGGTTTATTGTATAATGTGTATCACTATCACAAGAAGTAGCAAAATAATTGCATGTAATCTTAATCACACTCCTATCACCAGTGGTGTACTGTGGTTTTGCCAACTGGGAGGGTGCTGTTATTCATCACTCTAACACAGTTGTCCAGTTTCTTTTCCCTGTTCATATTGCCACAGATGAAAAGTTCCACTCTTTCATAGTATCCCTACTGCTTTTTTCCTGTGGTCACCCACAGCCTAGCTGATGAAGTGAATGTTCCTCAAATTACAGAATTGTAATTGTTTCCATAAATGTTATTTACGTATTCTCCATTCTAATAATGCACACAAAATCTACTTAAACACTAATAAGCCTTCAGCCTGCTGTACTTAGGTGAGGGTAAGCAACAAGCCAGATGAACATAAATACATGAAAAAACAGTTTCACAGCACAATTTTATCAGCATCAAGCACATCAACCTAGAGATAAACAGCAGAAGACCATCTGAACCTTATCACAACTACCCTGTTTATAAACACAGCATTCAACAAGTAACACCACCAAAATTAAACTTAAGACTGGTATTGTGAAAATACTACTACACAGAATGTTATGTTAGCAATGTTTGCTAAACCTGCTGCCTGAAGCTTCTGATACCACAAATGTTGCAAATCGTATTGTGTTATTTTTGTGCAGGCTATTTCTCAACTATCCCATGTTAAATGTGATTATAAACTGACATTTGTTTTTTCACCCTCCTGCCAGTTTCACAGACCTATTTCAAAACAGAAACAATTACCAGTAGGATAGCAAGCCCTGCAGTAATAAGATTGTTATTACTTAGTAATAATTGATGAAAAGCTCCTGTCTGTCACTGTAGATGAGTCTATAGTGCACACTACTATAGTGGCCAATCAGGTGGTCAGCATAAAAAAATCTTCACACCTTTGCTTTGCTGTGTGATGTGATTTTAACACTGGCCATTCTCCCACACTGGGTTATAATTTCCATCCTTCTTGCTAATAGACAAACATGATGATGCGGCTAATGTAATTAATTACAGTTTAGTGAGGGACCTGTTCATTGATATTGATTGGTCTTCATTGTAACAGTGTTGCAGCACTTGTCACCTGTTGTAAGTTTGTTCAGCAGGTGTTTTAAGGCCAGTGCAGAGAGCAGTGAGAATGCCCACATTCTCATTGAAAGTGACACTGTAGCCAAAGTATGTAACTATTAGGAACAATTTAATGTTCAGTGCTGCTATTTCTTCTCCCCTGATGGGCTGAATCTCCAGTGGGCAACTTTTTTTGGTTTTGTGAAGAGTAATTAGAGACATGGAACAGCGGGTGATGTACCCTGTGTGTGTTGTTGTTGTATATGTTTGTAATTAACCCTGATCTTGTCAGGATGTGTTTATCACTGTGTCGGCTCCAATCTTGTAAGGTCCATGTGTGACGAATACAGATGCACAGTTGATCAATAGAAGAGGAGGCTATAGTGAGTCACAGAGCCAGAAACATCATGTCTGTGTTTACAAACCTCCATGGTGTAACTGCTGTACAACCAGTACAGTCACTACCAGGGAATGCACATATACAGTGAGACAGTCTTTGCTATTAACCTTCAGTCAAGGGTTATTGCCTTTGTTTTCCCATTCTATTTAAAGGCATTTCTGTAGTTAATTACCTAATAATTATATAATAGTTACAATTCATAACTGCTGTAGAACCAAAATATCACCAGCAGGGAATGGATACACATACTGAAACAGCCTTTGATATTAACCTTTAGTTGAGAGTTACTGCCTTTCTTTAAATTAATTTTACAGTTAATCACATAATTATGTAATGAATGTTACATTCAATTTACATTCTGTATTGACAGCTTTGAGTCTTTCAGACTTTTGTTTTCATGTCAAGCAATAATGAAATCTGTAAAAAATAAAAAAAAGTTTGTCTTCCCACAAAACATTGTATGAACATCAATATTCTTATTCTGTAAATTCTCCTCTTCTACTTAAACACAAATGTGGTATTGATTAAATGTTTAGAATCTAGACTTCTGACAGACCTTTTGTTTGTCAGAGACATAATTAATATTGTCACACCATGTTTTTGTCACAACAATCATTAAAGCATCTTTCAAAGTTGGTCCAAGAATTGTATCCATAATGTATTCATAAATGCAAATGCAAAAAGTTTTTGCAAAAATTCCCGTGGCAACTTCAGACAGCTGTCATAGTGTTTCTTTCATTACTTGCAGATGATGTTATATTGTTTGATAGAATTACAAGTACATCACAGCAGGGTATGGCTGAAAATCAGTCTGAGCAGTAGGGGAATTTTAATTGGAAACAGGGATATAAAGAGAGAAGAGACCCTCCCACTCAACTGTAATGGAGCTTTTTAGGTGAAAGGGGAGTGTGTGCAGACGAATGCCAGCATCTGGCCTTGGGTCAGATTTCCTGGAGCCTTCTGTTCTAAAAACAAACCCCAACATATGGAATCCCGTCCACCAACCTCAGAATAAAGGCGCTAGCAGCACATGTGCAGATAGAGCCCACCACCCCTCAAAAAGTTTTGGACTTTCTGAGATCTAAGTCTAGAGAACTTCTACTTTGTAATTCTTGTTTTTCTTCCCTTTATGTTATTTCTGTATTGCTGCAGATTGACCTAAGAGATGACCCTAAGACCATCACAAAGTTAAATGATGTGAAGGAGAAGCCCATTGTGACAGAGCAGGGGCAAAAGCTGGCAAAGGAGGTGAGGAAAGGAAGCCATGCCCAAAACTAAGCATAAACTAAAAAAGTCTAAATATGTTTCGGCTGAAATGGAGAACAAGAATCAGAACAAGCAAATTGGTCATTTATGATGGCTTCTTCCAGATCCAGTAGCAAATCAATATGTAAAATATTCATGTGTTTTAATGTTACAGAGCGGTTCCACAGCTTTCCTTATTAGCCGCTGTGTTGATAACAACTAAGGCAAATATGAAAAACTTGTTTTGGAGTTTGGAGGAGAACTCCACTGCTCAGTACTTGGTAGAACATGTATTATAACCCATATAAATTAAACCCACTTTGTGCCTTTGTAGATTGGTGCCTGCTGTTACGTGGAGTGCTCAGCACTAACGCAGAAAGGCTTGAAGACGGTCTTCGACGAGGCCATTATTGCCATTCTGGCTCCAAAGAAGGGGGCATTAAAGCGGCGCCTTGGTCCACGCTGCATCAACTGCTGTCTGATCACGTGAGCAGCCTGTCACACCAGTTCTAGGGCATTTCGGGGCGTGAGAGAGCACATTCCCCACTGATGATGGGGGGGCAGATTTTCAAGAACAACTGACAACCAGACCTGAACTGTTCATAAACAGATGACAAAAAAAATAGAAACATATATTGAAGTATGGAAGGAGAAGTACAGACACAAAATCTTTGCTTGGAAAATGAGACTCATTCTGTCATAAGCAATGAGAGGGAGTGAGTAAATCAACTGACAAAAAGAACGTCAGCATTTGTCAGCAACAAGTGACCTACAAAAACACTAAACATGAGGCAACACAGGAACACATGACATTGACTTTCTCAACACTGAAGCACAGAAAAGAAACTTTCCAGGGAGAGATGTTGAATGGCACAGTGGAACACTCATGAAAATCAAAAACAATTCATTTGTATTTCTTGTTGCTTCTGTACGCATGTGTGAAAAAAAATCCCAGACAGCCTAAAGAGCACAACCAAACCCAACTGACATTTACAGAAGTGGGACTTTATTTGGCTGAGAAAAAGGGAAACTGCGTCTTGCAACATGAAGTTGCGAATTGCTTACCTTTCACAAAATTTCTCTTAAATCCCTTATTTACCAGAAAGATTAGAGGAATGTTGCAACAGGTATACCACTGCAAATATACAAATAATTTAATACCAGAAGGAAAGTGACATTTCTATTGCAGAATCTGACCTCAAAGGACATGTTTCAAAGGGTTTGGGGCAAACCAGTGGAACTTGCTCTAGGGTGGATGCTTTTTTTTTTTTTGACTATCACAGCCCTTCGATGTCCATCCACAACTTGGCCTTTGCCTGTGAGTTCAGTGTTCTTCACTTGAGCTTGTAGGTGAGCTGCTTGCGATGCCAGCGGATCCAAAGCGGGGCTGTCAGGAGCCCCGTCAGAAAACCTATGGTTGTCCCAAGGGAACATGAAATAGGCCACACCTAGAGGGAGGAACCACAGGAATCAGCAACAACCAATCAGCCCTGTCCCCATATGGCAGGAGCACAACTATCTGGCTGCAACGAACAAGATCACTGTGGTGTTTTAATGGTCAACTTTTGTACTTAAAGCTTTAAACTGCTTTTCTTTGTTGTTTTTTACTTTAGGGTTTGATTTTGGTGTGCATTTTTGCCTCTCAGCTCTGCTCGGATTGATCTGTATTGTTAAATTTTAAGACAGAAAGAAGAAAAAGCCAGTGACTTAAAGCATTAGTTGCTGTTTTAAAGACATTTGTTGCACAGTACATGCAAACAGTGATTTGAGTGTTTTTGAAGCTTCTAGCATCTAATGAAGTTTTTAAAAAATAAGAGAAACTTTTATGAATATTATGGAGTAAAGAAGTAGTCAGTTGCAAGCAGAAATCCTCATTAAGTTTAGCAAATGGCGCAAATTATTTTCTTAAGTGAAAAAAAAGTTGCAATGACTTTCTAAGCTCAGTGAACAGTGATTAATACTTTATGTACATTTTGTTAGATGACTTGCCTCAAAAATGATGATTGCTGAATATAAAGTTGTTTTTCATAATGGTTGTCCCCGTTCAGTCTCATTGCCTGCTTTTGTCTCAGAATTTAACGAAAAGCACACCCACTGAGCCTTATTTGTTATAGTTATTTACAGATGGAAACATTTTTATCTTTTGCAAGTAAAGCAACTGGTGGTGAAACAGGGCATCTGATCTAATCGCTGCTTGTGATCTAACCATTGTTCATGAGTGCATATGGCATTTATGTGAGGTTTAATAAATTTGTTCTGGTCTGATGACTAAATATCTCCGTAATGCCAACCTTTTGAGAGATGGAGAATCATTTTTGTAGTACTGTGTTGTCTCGGTCTTCATGGAGCTTCAGAAGGTCTATTACACATCTTTCGACTGATACCAAAATTAATACTGCAAGATTTTTGTACTTTGATATTCCTGTTGTCATGTTCAGTAGTCATTTGGCTGCAGCCACCATGTACTGAAACACTGGAGGAAATTTTGTGCTCTACAGACTTTTTGGAAGAAGAAAGCTCTCTCCATGTTTAAAAAACACAGAATATTCTCAGAGTGGGCCAAAATTAAAAACTGTCAGCAAGACTGATTTTTTTAATTATGTGTGAGCTGTGCTTGTGATATGGGCTTCATTACAGCATAGTGTCAGGGTTCTGCCATGCCAGCTTCTCAGCGCTTAAGGCTCTCTTCATCATGCATTTCTCTGATGAGGAGCTCCTTTATTGCTTTATTCCAGCCTAACTGCACACACTGCCATCCCCTCACTGCCTGGTTATGTCGGCCCTGTCTCGGTGGTCTAGTCTAGACATTCACCGCGTGTGTGCGTGCGGGAAAGCACACATGGGAGACTTCAGTGTGACATTTTGAGGGCAGAACGAGGGCAAACTCCAGCCCCGTTCTCTGATCGATGTCTGTACCATGCATGAATAATTCAAGTTACAATGCAGTCCTTCGATGCTTTGAGAACTTTTAATTTTTCATGAAGACTGGTTGATTCATAACAAAACCCCTGCTCTGGCAGTCACAAGAGATTTGTTGGTCACTCATATCCAGCATTGCGTTGTTTGCCCAAAATGTGTTTGGTACTTGAGTGGTGTTCCTCCACTGTCATTACTAGGATGATATTATGTATTGTGGCTGAGTCATTCTGAAATTTAAAAGTGATATTATTTAAGATGAATGTACTAAATACTGGACAGGACAAAAAAAGTATTCAAGTATAAAAAAGAAAAGGGAAGAAACAGCCACTGTCCTACATATAAAATCACTTCAATTACTTGAAAAGTTGTAGTTCAGTGGATTTCTTGAGAATGAATTCTGAAATTGGGTCATTTTGCAGGATATAAGAGAAGGAACTGGAGATGTGCTTGCTGGAGGAATGCTTTGAATGAGTTGTTAAAACTGGTGAGCAGGATAAAAATAGAAGCTTTTCAGCATATGGACCGAATACAGCGAAAATCCATATTCAGTCAATGCACACCAACACTCAATCTTATCTTAAGAGTTATTGAACAATGTACGATACATTATAAAACATTCTACTGGTCCAGACAAAAAAAATCTCTTACACAGCTACACTTTTTGCTGTGTTCCAACATTCTGAGGTTCTGTATCTCTACATATATGATTTACAGCAGATAACCAAGTAACATAAAACTAAATCTTAAAGTGCCCATATCATGCAACAGCAAATTTTCCTCACTATTTTAAATGACAGTCTGATGTGATATGTAACCATTATTCATGTTTCACTCACTAGTCCATACAGTCCATTTATGAAAATTAAGCTGCAAAAATTCACAAATTCATTGTTTTTGTGCTGTCACAAACAAAGTCGACTTGGACTCTCCATGCCATGGAACTTTAACCAGCAGAGCCAGAGCCATCGCTAAATGAATATAACAGATTAAATGATGATAAGATGATAATTCATGCTTTTTTTAATCTGCTCCCCATCACTCACCCTACACCTAAATGGAGTGTGCAGCTAAGAAGATCGATATGAGACATGCTTTTGTGCAAGAATGTGACATGATCAGATGTAAATTATGTAAGGCTGTATTAAATTTAGCACAAAAACAATGATGTATCAAATCTACAGCTAACATCTGCAATCACAAAACAAAGAAAGACAACTATTTCATCCATGTTCTCAAAAAGTACAATGCATGGCATTGAGAGAATATTTAGCTGCATGCACCGTGCTAAAAGAGACTACAACTGATTTCTTTTTAAAATGTCTATGTTGTATAAACTATGCATGAGCCCTGATTAGGCGATACATGTTTATTAATTTGGGCTAATAATAAACTACAGTCATGTGTTTAATGTTTTCATTGATCACATCCATGATTTTAGTTTTATTAATCACTGACTAATAATGGGCAGTTATCAATTAAAAGAATTTGCATCAGCAATCAGCTCGGACTGCTTTTTGATATAGGCACAACACAGGGCAACACAGGACACTCTGTTTGAGTTTAAGGGATAAGGAGAGGTTGGAAAACAATAGTATGAAAATGGTTATAATGTACATAAAACCAGGCAAATGCCATAGAAAATACATTTTAAAATATAAAACACAAAGATGTAGAATATGGGTCCTTTAATATTTCAAAAAATATAGTGTCTTCCACACTGAGAAACACCTAGCACAACTAAAATAACTAAATGCCATCTGGTCACTGTTTTGTTCAACTAAAAATGCTTTTGCAGCACTGCAGTGAATCTCTGGCATAAGTATAACACACATGAATTGATTCTGGCCCACGTTGTGCTGTTTTTCTGTACACAGACTGAGCTTTTTCCTGGACTGAATGCACTGACAGTGGGTGTTCTCCACTAATACTCCACCAGATTTTTTAGTCTAGGATGTTCAGTATTAATAATGCAGTATAAAGGCCTGTATTGTCCACTGCAACTGAAAGGACACAAGTTGTGAGGACAACAGTCTATTACTGTATGTGGTGTGGGCGTGTGTATATAGTCTCCATCAGTACTGACCTGCCAGGGTCTGTCCCAGTCAAGAGGAATAGGGAAAGCTCCAAGCCAGGCCCCAACTACACTGCAGCCGGTGGTGATTTGAAGAGATGTGTCCCACACTGACATTGCTCTGCCACAGACATGCATTTATTACTCAACAAAAACTGAAGGTGAAATTCTCTCAAAATTACAAAGGGCCTTGAATGACAAAATTCTTCCAAGTAGAAACCAGTAAAACTACCTTTTTAGCTAGAGAAGTTTTGTTATTATATAAGATGAAAATGTTTGTCTCATTATCTGTCTCATTGTTAATGAAATATTATTCATACAAACCTAGGAATTAATTGTTCCAAGAGTAGCACACTTTTTTTAAAATGCTGATGTTCTCATTAGTAGCTTGTATGGGTCTGCTAACTTGATCTAAGCTGGACAAGAATGCCCTTTGTTTATACAGCTGTGCTATCTCTACCTCAGAGCCACAGGAAATTTTTCTCTTGCACCAACAAATAATTGAAATTTCACTCACTTGCAATGAAGTGCATGATTTGTTACAGAATTCTTAATGGCTTGGAAGTTAATAACTTATTAATTTGCTCATGCATTTGTAACAGATTGTTTAACTGTATTTTTATGTGTAATATACTGCATATAGGCACATCGATGTAGGATCTCATATAAACTGTTTAACTACACATCATTTCTAAAGTTCTTTTTGTAGATATGCAATATAACAACTAATACAAGAGACGTATTCATGCCTGTTGACTGTAGTGTTAACATGAGAACTGTCAAGTTTACATTTAAATGACCTATAACAGTCGCAGACACTACATGCCTTAGTTTGATTGTGATAATTATAAATACTTTTAAATGAACACAGGTTTGACTTTGAAACTGCATATGTTGCTCCCAGCCCAGTTCAAGGTCTCCACCTAGTGGCATAGAACTGTAAAAAGAGCAGTCACCTTGTAATGATTCAGACAACTGCTCATAGAATGTTGGAACATGGTTGATAAACTGTGGCCTTCTCATCAGAGAGCAGTTTGACTTTATCTCACTTTATAACAGAGTTTGAATTCATCCCGTAAGGACAAAAGTGATAAGTCAGCTCTGAACAAACAGCACTCACCCATCCCTACTGAACACACGAATCCATGCCTGTACATTTGGGCCCAGGATACACAGACACCTCAGTGTGGTGAAAGTGGAGAGCAGCACAGCCAGGGAAAATGTCTCCAGGGCTGACCTAAACAATGACCACACATTTAAAACAGCATCCGGTTAATCATCTGCTTCTTGACAGCCAGGGGCAGCAATTGTGGTGAAACAGCATAAACCTTGGAAGTTTAACATGAGACATTATAACTCAGTAGAGAGACAAGTTGTTTGGAGTATTTTTTTTACACAATGCTGCTTTACTGTCGTTGAAAAGTTTGTAGTCACTAACAATAATAATTGTTATTTTATTCAGTGATAATTTATATTGTGTGGGCTCCCCAGCACTGACAGTCCATGACTGAGGTGTCCTTGAGCAAGACACCTAACCCCCAATTGCTCCCTGGGTGCCGTGGATAGGGCTGCCCACCGCTCCGGGCAAGTGTGCTCACTGCCCCCTAGTGTGTGTGTTCACAGTGTGTATGTGGTGTTTCACTTCATGGATGGGTTAAATGCAGAGGTGGAATTTCCCCATTTGATTTAAAAATTAAAAAAATAAATAAATAAAGTATCACTTAACTTAAATGCTAAAACACTAAAAATGTATTTTAAGATGGTTTATTCAATATTTCAAGTTTCTTTGGAACATCAAAGATTCAAATGACAAATTATATACTGTAATTATTTATTTACAGTAATTTCTTGATAAGTTATCTGTCTTTAATATTTCAAATACAAGCCATTCATTATGTTCACTTTGATTTTTCATTTATTCTTATTATTTATATCCTCATTCTCAATGTCTTACAACTTTCTCAATCATTAGAAATTTCGTAATTTTTTTTACAGCTTCATGCTAATTATTTGTGATCTACAAGGTTGTAGAGTATTAGCATTCTAGCAGAATCATTTTTATTGATGTACCTGCAACAAAAATGGTTCTAAACAAATAAAAACAGTGATTCCAAAATTTTAAATAGTATTTCAAGTTTCACAGCCCATCTTTCCTTTCAAAAACACAGAAATTACTCAGAACTATGCAAATCTTTTCAAATATAATTGGGTCCACTTTCACACAGTCACCACTTGAGCACATGATCACCTAGTGGAAGTTCATATAAGAAGGCATTTCTGACCAGATGCAGGAGATTTGTGCTTTACAACCTGTTATCTAAACTCAACGTACTTACACATAATACTCACTCTAGCAGCGGCGCTCCATACAGCACAACCACAGTGTGGAAGAAAAGACATGACAGTAGGAAATACACACAGGATCTGAACAGTTTAGACAACTGAAACAAAAGAGAAAGAAAGAGAAATATCATATATAAACAATCCAATCTATATAGAATTGAATTTTTTCCCCCCATAAACCTCTGTACCTTATAACTCAGTGTGTTCTTCTTTGTTGGTGGACTAATGCCAAGAAGCCAAAACACAGCTATGTTGACAACAGCAACAGACCCCGCTACAGAATACAGCCAGACCAAGTGGGTCCCATATACAGAAAACTTCTCCACAAGAACAGCTGGCATAATCGTCGCCATGAAGATGGAGGCAGCAATGATGGCATGGGCTGAAGCCATGCCTCTAATCTCGACGTCCCACATGGTTCCGACTGACCTTGTTTTTTTTAAGACACATTAGATAATTTAATGAATGAATAAATGAATGAATTAATGCACAAATAGGCCATCTATCACATTCTATTATAGGCCAGTCTATTCTGTATATATGCTATATAAGGTTTTATATTATGTAGTTCAAGTTTTGAATTGTTTACATCATGGACTGTTTTATATCACTTATTTGCACAAGGACATGCTACCTTGCAATCTTTTATTTTGAAATAGCGTATATTTTTCTAATTCAAACAAATCTGCATAGTATGTAACTCGAGCTCTGTGAAAACGACACATTTTAAGACAAAATATGAATAATCAAACCTTGACCTTAGAACCGAAAACCGTATCGAACCTAAAAATATACGTATCGTTACGAACTTAACAGATATTTGTCTTGAGTAACATTATGTGAAACAAAGTGATATAAAGGAATTTGAAAATCAAAATGTGAAAATAATCAGTCGGCCATAGCTACAAATAAACTATAATAAAACAAAACATACTGCAATATTTACATTTCATAGGAAGTTAAGTTAGTACTAACCTAGTTATCGGAGAGGCTGCCTGGCTTCTGCTCTGGCTTTCCTTTTAGCTGCCGAGCAGCGCTTATACCAACTTAAGTAACTACTGTATCGGATGTAATGTTACTGGATGTAACAGTAGAAGTCAACCCAAAAAAATAAAATACATAAATACTAGATTATCACAAAAAGGAATCACAAAAAGGCGACATATGCCATTTATTTTCTACGGACAATCAACTGCTTCCGACAACATGAAGTAATCCACCATAGCGACTGCTCCTCAAAGGTTACAACAATTCCAAACAAAATAAAAGACTCCCACATTCTCCCGTCATCTTCTCTATTTTGCCACAAACTTGAACATTATTTAAACAAATAACTTTTAACGTTAAAGCACCGAGATGTTTTGCTCTTTCGCTGTTAAAAAGAATACTGTCCGCTCAGGTTTTGCAGCCTTTAGAAGAACATTAACTCAGGATGCTCATACCAACAGCAATAAATATGTAAATATGTATAAAAAACACAATTTAACGTGTGCGGCTTTTAAATAAAATATATTAGTTGTGACACTGCGAATAATTAACCCTGTTTAATCAAACAGGAGTTTTCTTATTCCCGCTTGAGTGGGGCTTTTATTTTGAAATGTGGTTGCTTTATTTCTGATCTTCACAACCGTGATAACTTGGGTCTTGCTGTTGTTTTGGCGTTGTTAGGCCTCTAGATTGTATAACGTTAACAAAATGGTTTGTGAAAAATGTGAGTAGTTTTAATGGAATAGCAGTATAATGTATTTACTGTACATTAATTAATTTCCTTACTTAGGCAGCCAAATGTCGTTTTACAGGGGACACTTTGTCTTTGTTTTTTTCTGTTTTGGTTGTCATTAAGACTGACGTTGGCATTCGTACCCACAATTGACTTGTACAGTTTTACAATGAGAACTGTCCGTTAGTTTCGTAGCCTTACACGTGTCTGTACAGTTATTCCTGCTATTTAAGCTTTTTAAAGTTGGAACATATTTCGTAGAACGCCTGAGGTAGCTAACAGCTAACCTAGCTAGCTCATCAAGTTAGCTTAGCCTTAGCTGAGTTGGAAAGAGCTCGTACAGTGTAATGATGTTAATTTATGTGGTAAACAACATTGTAGTCTGTGATTTGTTTTTTTTTTGTACAGCTAGTTTACATTATGTAGCTTCCTTATAAGGCACCTATATAATGGATAACCAAATGTTTATCACTTATTTGAAATGGTACTCTAAAGTGTATTATGTAAATAATGTTAAAATACTGTTCTTACAGTATGTAGAAAGATCTGTTTTGATTTCATTGTTTTTGTGATGTCTCAAAAGCCAACACATTGACCCCCCCCCCTTTTTTTTGTTTTTGTAAACAGTATTTTAGCCCATCCATTCATGTTAAGGTTAACGGAGTGTGTATTATTTTTAGAAATGAAAGACAATGCAGGACATCCAGTCAACACAGACATTATGTACATATATTAGTCTAAAAAATGAATATGAATTTCAAATCATAATACATGTTTCTAAAATATATGAAAAAATGTAGGATATAGGTTCTTTTAGAGGCAAGTTATTGAGACATTATTGAGAGTCAAGGCAGAGATGCTTTTAAGAAAAATGCTTTGGCATCTTGGGCCTTAAAAAGTTGCTTGTTCATTCTTTTGTATGTTTATTCTTAGTTTTTAGCCTCCTGACTTTTCTTTCTGTTTGTCGTTCTTGATTGTAACTTTAAATGTTGTTCCGTTCAGGTGAGAAGAAACTAGGACGAGTTATTACTCCAGATACCTGGAAAGATGGTGCAAGAAATACAACAGGTAATACAATTTATCTGTTGTCAAAAAATGTTCTCTAAACCAGTTTACCATAGGGCTACAGGTGAACCAAGACACAAAGCTGAGTGGCTTATCACTAATAAATGGATAGCACTGAAAATTGATTTTCAGAATGCAAAAAAAAAAACAGGTAAACTCTAATAAATGTCACAATATGACTGTGCTTTTACAGAAAGCGGTGGACGGAAACTTAATGAAAATAAAATGCTGACATCAAAAAAGGCCAGGTAAGGTTATTTTTGTGGTTGTTCTACATTTTGTATGGAATCTTGTTCTCCTTTTGCTGTTTCTTTAAGCATAATCCTGTAATAAAATGTTTTACATCTTTGTTAGGTTTGATCCATATGGAAAATCTGGATTTGCCACATGCAGAATATGCAAAAGCTCTGTCCACCAGGCAGGATCACACTACTGCCAGGGATGTGCTTACAAAAAGGGTAAGTTAAGGGTAAGAAGTAAGTGAATGTTTTAGTGCTACTTCATTTATACCAATATATTGTGATAGTTTTTTTATTTTAGCAATATTTTTAGCAACATGATCTTAAATAATGAGTAATATGTCCATGATGTAATGGCTATAAGACAACAGTCTCCTTGATGCAAAGCAGGTTTGTGTCCAGGACCTGACAGTTAACTGTAAAGTATAAAATTTATTGGGTGCTTCAGATTGTTTTGAAAGAAATCTGTAAAAATCAAATGAATGAAGTTTCCTTGCTAGAAATGTGGTTTCGAACCACATGAACTAAATGTGGTTTTGAACCACATGAAATGTCTTTACATTTTAATTTCAAAGAAGGTTCAGCTCGATGTTCAGTCTCAAAGGCAAAATCAGCATACTGATAAAGACATGATGACAATTGATAATTCACTTACATTCTCAGAAGACGCGTCTTTTACCATGTTTTGACGGAATACTCTTTGTGAGCTTGTTGAAAGAGTATTCAGTCACCAGACTCATGCGCTGAGGGAAGAGGTCTGAGGCACAACCAACGTTACAAAATATTCCTCTGCATACTGCATGCAAATACACATTTCTATTATAGAGGTCTCCAAAAATGGCAAAACGTAGAGGCAGCTTTGATGTTATGTTTAATAGTTGATATTATGCCTACTGAAGAGTGTTTCCCATGCTTTTCATTTGACAGGGATCTGTGCTATGTGTGGGAAGAAGGTTCTTGACACCAAGAACTACAAACAGACCTCAGTGTGATTGAAGTGTTGCTGGCAGAAAATGTTTCACCTTGGAATTGAGAATTGAGGGAGGAAAGCATAAAGGTGATTGTGACTGTCTTCAACTCAAAACTCCCACATGCATTCAGTTTGTTAAATTAGTGGAGCCAAGAGTGTTCACCAGTTTGTGGTGTTGTATGTGTGATAGTCCAGCACAGTGGTGCAGTAGTTAATAGCTGTATCAATGCTGATATCCCTCCCTCTATTGATAACTTTAAAGCAATATATGGGCTTGCACTGTTTGAGTAAAATTAGATGCCTTCCCCAAGTGAAATGGTGGAGTTCTTGTTTTGTTTCCACCATTTTGGAACAGACTGTAAAGAATAATGTAACATCTACTGTATTACTTCAATTTAAATGTATTTCATTTCATTAAACATATTCTCTCATTCTCTTTCTCTCTGAAGTATACATTCCCATGTAGGAACTGCTTGACCAGTTAACAGTGATTCTTCATTACTAAGGTCTTGATTTTTGCAGACAAGGCCAAGTCCAATCTAAGGTCCCAATACTGACATTTAAATACCATCCATTCCCTGAGGTGATTTTTTTTTTCTTCATTCATAACTCATGATTTCCCTTCTATTCTGAGGAACATTAAGTAATGCAAATGAGTTATGTGAGTTTGCATAATGTTTTATTGTGGACTGTATTATGTCAGTAGTCATATTGACAACACATTTTTTTTTTGTTGTTATTGTCAACACTTCTATGAGCATGTATGGTCTTCTGTGCATGTCATCGTTTTATCATTTTAAGCCTGTAAATATGTTTGATTCTTTTGCCTAAATAAAATGGTAGAATAACAAATGGATGTAAATGTTTTTCGTATATAAGAAAGAAAGATGAAATGCAAAGTATTTCATAACAGCATTTAATTATTTTGGGAATATATTACAGGGTTTTATTTTAACAATGTAACCTAACTAGACAGTAACTTAGTAATGCACAATATTTCAATGGCAGTACAACAACAGCAGAAAACTTTTATGTAGTCTGCACAAGTTACAGCGTATGTATTAATTACAATAACATTTCACAGGAATACATGGCTCAGATTTAAACCAAACACCACATGTGCTTCAATTTCATCAAAAGATTGTGCAGAGGACAGAAATTGACACTAAATCATTGGTCTTCGTATACACTACAAAATATATACCAGTTCTTTCTGTCACACCAGTTTGCTGTGAAAATGTCTTCAGGCTCCATGCATGTATCTAAAGGCAGAAGGTTATTCATTCAGATGCTGGTTTCAAAGGGCCTGTGATTCTGTATAACATATTTAAATAGGGAACTCGCATAATATACAGAAATATTACAAGTGCTTCATCTTGAACAAGTCCTGTGTGGTCTGCACTACCAGGTTTGTCAAGATACAATTAAAATGGTTTTGTGTGCATTTGCAGATGCCACAAATGCAGTAATAAGTAAGATACTCAAACAGTCGCCTGCAAAGAGTCAATGACAATGACAGAAAGACAATGGAGGCAAGAACACTGCATGATCACTAAATGAACTTAATATGAAGGCAAAAATAATTCATTTGTCAGTCTTTAAGGCAGCTATAATTCAAATGATCTGTATATGGCAAGAGCTTTATTGGATAACATTATAAAATTCACAAAGCTATGTAGATCATAAAAGTAAATAATTAATAATAGTGAACCAAAAAGCATTTCAGAGTTTAGCTCTAAAACTCCCAAGCACTACTTATGATTGAGGTGATGTATGACAGGTAATATTCATTATTTCGTCCATTAGATTGGATAGAGTGGTGCTGGTAACAATCAGTGAGGACACCTGAGGTTCTGCTGTAGGCAATACAGTACATTGAAAATGGAACTAGGTGGCTGATGGCCAGCTTTAAAGCTCTGGCTCAGTAAGGATCTAAAAGCACCATAAAAAGTTTTATAGGTATTGATTTTTCAGGAACCTACAAATACTTGCCCTAAAAGCAAGCACTGATTTGAGTTGTCGTGAGTCACCAAAGCATGAGTTGTATCATCAGAGGTGTATGGCATGGCTCGGCTCAGTAAAGCTCAGTTTGCATTGCCAGAGTTGCTCTACAGAGGTGCTGCTCAGGTTTGAGGAGATCGGCAGAACAGAGCGGTTGGTACTATGAGTTCTTGCTCAGGGCCAGGAACTCCTCCCGGGTTTTTGGGTCTTCCCTGAACACTCCCAGCATGGTACTGGTCACCGTGCGGCTGTTCATCTTCTGGACTCCACGCATGACCATGCACATGTGACTGCAACAAAACACAAAACGCGTTCAGTTTAAGACTTTGACTATGGTTGTATACTCAGGATGTGTATGGTAATTTGATAATTTTGAACACTTTTTTGCACTTTTATTTAAGTGACTAAATAAAAAAGTAACTAAATATGAAAAGAAAACTGAGGCCATAGTATGTTTCTATGGCTGCACATGGATTGACAGAGTGTGATACTCACGCTGCCTCAATGACTACAGCTACTCCTGCTGGCTGCAAGGCCTCAGAGATTGCCATGGCGATTTGCTTTGTCAAACGCTCTTGTACTACAAAAGATGTAATGTTACAGAAAGAGTTAGGAGAAAGTAAGACATCAAGCACACAGCATACGTTATCTGTCCATCTGAGACACATTGACTAAACATGCGGAAACATTCACTGCATCAACAGTGAGAATGATTACCTTGAAGTCTGCGGCTGTAGATTTCCACAATCCTGTAGTGACAATATTGGAATATGATGTTAAATACATCACATACACCAAATCTTTGGCACTTATCAACACTGTATTCCTCCAAAATCACTCACTGGATTTTAAGTATTGGCCTAAGTACAATGCTTGGGTCATCTCTGTACAATGTACAGGGCTGAAGTGCCCTGCAGTAATCATTAATCCTATGATCAATATACTTTTTTGGTCTGGCACCATGTATCCCCTGAACTGCAGTCCTGATGTGACATTATATAGGTCTGGAGGTGAACCATCAATCATTTACGTCTCTATCTATACACAGAAACATTTAATCGATCTTTTTAACCCTATACAGTATATCTGTGTGTACGTGCTGAGTCACAATGCAAGTTTGGGGTTCTGTATAATATGGGTTGATAAGAATGTATACAAATGTAATGTATGATATATGAATGACTGATTAAGGTTGGGCATAGCTGAACAGTGTTAATATGTAGAGTCAGCACCAAAGGGCTTCTTGCTAAATGTACCAAAGAGTGGCATAGGATCTGTGTGGTTCCCACAGCCAGACAGAGGTGGGAATCGAGGCTGAGGGGGATTTCCTCAGTGCCAGAAGCTAGCTGGTCTGGCCATGTCTAGATGGGAGAGGATGCAGTGCCAGGCTTTGAGTCTAAGCCTCAAGTCAATGGGCTATGATAACAGAAGAACTCAGCGGCTCGTGACTAATATGTCCCCTTATTCTCTCCCACTCTGATGTGACAATGAGTGCCTATATAGTCAGTATGGATGGTGCACAAAATTTTGTATGTATGTCTGCCACATACTCACCTGGCAAGCTTACTAAGGCCAACCACTTTTTTACTTGGCAAATATCCTATGTGAACCTGGGGGTCAAAGAACAGGAGAGTATGTAGTTCAGTGAAATGTACTGTTTTTTTCTCTGCCCCCTGAACCTATTCACCTCTCCCTGTCTCTCTCTCTCTCTCTCTCTCTCTCTTTCTCTCTCTTCATTTGACCTGTAAGCTTAAATATCCAGGAAGACATCTATTTGCTTACCTTGCCAAAGAATGGTACTAGGTGGTGTTCACAGAGGGAGAACATGTCGATGTCTTTGACTATAACCATCTCGTCGTGATCTTCATCAAAGATGGCATCATTAAGGATGTCTGTGGAGAGAAATCAGCAGTTGGAGCCAATATTGCATGATTTAAAAATTCTCCTTAAATTGAATTCTTGCATGCAATTTGGCATGCTCGGTGTGCAGATGACAGACTGAACAATGTCCTTATTAACACTACTTTTCCATTAACAAGCTCAGTTCATGAGATAAAAAAGCACTTAAAACACAAAAGCATGAAAACAGGAAAAAGGTGCTAAAATTTCAGAGACAGTAATGTACAAACCCTTCATGTCCACAAAAGTACATGTAAATTGATTTTATTCTGAGTAATTTTGGAGCATTTCAATAGGTCCATCCGTTATGAAATGGCCACATAGTGTAAAGGACATCTGATGTGTTCAGGTGACTTAGGCTAATAAAAACAGAGACATGTCTTTTTGGACAGTGAGGATACATGAACACAGCTCCAGATTTACAGCAGTGTACAGAAGACGATTACTAACTCTGAATTTTAGAATACTGCGCGTGTTTTCGTGTTTTCCTGCTTTTCTATTTTTCCTGACCCCTGATTCAGCCAGAATGGACTTATGATGGTTTAATAGTGTTTCACGGGTGCAGGAGAAACTAGGACAAACTATAGGACAAGCGCTCCTCGTATAGACTGGTCCAGCTTTTAAACTGCACCATGCGTAAAAACGCATATTCATCGGACGGAAAACGACGTTTTTAGCCCCTGCCATCTCAAGTTAATCATCGAAACAGGCTTACTGTAGATTAACTTCAACAGAACTTCCAATACGTACCGTATATGGTCTCGTGGTAGCCCTTGGTGAGGAACTGCATGGCTTTGGCCGCGCGCAGCGGTGTCCTCAGGAGCCCCTGGCGCTCCGTGTTCTCACCCAGGCCGCGCAGGATGGTCGTGTAGGCAGCCTCCAGCGCCGGCAGCCGAGACTCGTCCTCCGCCTTCTTCCGGGACGTCTCGCTCTGGTCCTGGACGGGCAGCTTCTTGGACTCGATGGTCAGCTCGCCGAAGCCGTTTCGGCACAGGTACTCTGTGACCAGCTTGCTGCTGCACACGCCGTTCATGTCTGCGCTGCTCTGGTACTCCATTTGCTCTGTTTAGGCTGGTTTGGTGTGTGGAAGAGTGAAGTTCACGGGTGTAAAGGGAGCTTCCGTCTCAGGATGTCTGTGGTCAGCTGTGGTCTGCTGCTCGTGGTGCCGGTGTGAGTGCTCCTCGGCGCACACCTCTACTTATACACCGCTGTTTTGTCCCTACCCGTATTCAGGCAGGTCCCGCCCCCTGCGCTGGAATTGGTTGCTGGATCATACTTCCATTAAGACCAATATTAGACACACTACTGCAGTTGATTGATTTTGAACGTGATGAATCGTGTGATTTTCTTCAAAGACCAGGCACGAGACACAAGCACTTTCATGTCATTTTTAATTGCATGTTTTAAAATAACATTTTATTATATAAAATGGTTACATGGCAACCCTCAATAGTAGGGCTGGGTTCACATTTAGCTTTTATAGAAGCGGTCAGATCAGAGGTGGGTAGTTCCATTTACTTAGTAGTCTAGAAACAGTTCAATGAGTTTGTACTTTCCTGATTATTTTCATATGATAATATCTTTACTTCTACTCAAATATGTAGTAGGGAATGCAATCTACTCTACCAGGCTTAACAGGCAGATAAGTTCATGTTTCGTAGTACATTTTGAGCTGCTGCTTTTGTACTTAGGTTGTTTTAGTAAAGATACTTTTACTTGTCTCATTATTCAACCTAAGTAACTATACTTCTACTTGAGTTTGAATTTAGAATATTCTAGTTTGTGTATAGTTTTATGGAATATGGGTATAAATAGCTCTGTTATCTAAATGTGAAATTTCAAAGTAAGGAACATAGTACAATTACAAAAACAAGATCAATTTGTGCTATGAAAAGAGTTCAAGAACTAATGTTACACACCTCATGTGCTCAATACAGAACTACCACTGAGGTATAAATGTGCATGTGAAATTAATCAACCCCAAATGTGAAATTAATCAACCCCCATATTTCTTACCAGCCTTCAACAATGGACACCATATGACCAGCTGAGCTATATTATAGAATAGTAGTAAAGAAGTAAAAAAAAAAATCCCAAGCATGAGATAATTATGCCTGAGCCTTTTGTGTGTAACAGTGAGGATTTCATGTGCTTGGTCTTTGGAGGATGTCACACAATTCATGATGTTCAAAATCAATCATTGCTTTTAGGACTGTGTAAGGCTGATCTAAGGAATAAAACTCTTATCTCCACAGAAAGGTCAGTAGGATTCCTTGATGGTGAGGAACTTTGTTTTACAGTAGGTAATGTAAGAGTCATGCATGGGGTGACCAAGTGCTCTTCTGACAGTAACATAAACCCCACAGGTCTGTATTATGGCTCACATTTCAGTTCCTCACTGTCCTAGCCACTCATGTTGATTTCAAATTAGTTGCATAATAACAAGTTATAAGGTTACTAGCTGAAAAATAAGCACAGGTTAACAATTCTTTGCATCATGAAAGCATTCTTCAGATTGATGGAGTTGATTCAGATTGATGAGTTGTACACAAAAGCTTTTCACAAAGAGTTCTATACACAACAAAAAAGGCTTTTGTTTCTAACAATAGAAGAACCCTTTTGGTGCTGTATAGAACCCTTTTTTAAAGGTTCTATATAGATTTACAAAACCATCTAGATATGAAATATGCTTTGACGATGCAAAATACCCTTTAATCATGTGGAGGAATCTTTATGATTCAGTATAGAGACGTTTTCTTTACTAAAGAACCTTTGAAGAACCATCTTTTTTAAGAATGTACTGTTTATCTAATGGTAGCAGTTGGTGGTCTACCAGGACTACAGTTGTTAGAAGTCCTATTTTGTGTATATCTTTAAATTTCATTTCATTTTTATTTATGGCATTTTGCTGACGCCCTTATCCAGAGCGACTTACAATTTGATCATTTTACACAGGTAGGCCAAGGTGGTGTTAGGAGTCTTGCCCAAGGACCCTTATTGGTATAGTGTAGGGTGCTTGCCCTGGTCGCGGATTGAACCCCAGTCTACAGCGTAGAAGGCAGAGGTGTTAACCACTACACTAACCAACCACCAATTTCAAATAATTTTGAAACTAATTTTTGGAAACTACTGCTTTTTCACTTATTATCCTCTGACTGTCTCCTTCCTTGTGTAAGTGAATTAGCTCGTATCTAATCTTCACAGAAATATCTCCTGAAAATATCTTTCACTTTTACACGACATTGTATGGTTTGCCAGGATTTAGCATAACCTTTCACAGTGAGGTTGTATTTGATGAATACTGTAACATGTCACATGTGAAATGTTACTCAAATTAGTCAAATGAAAACGTCTCTGATTTTTCCTTACTTGCAGTAGTCTGCCTCTTGCCCAAGCAATTCTGTTTTGCTATGTTAGTCTGACCTACAGCAAACCACTAGTGGACAGTGTGTTTGGTCTTTATTAATTTATGCAACCTGTTAAAGTAGCTCATTGTACTAAATTAGCAAATATATTGCATCAGCATGTTGCGTCACCTGCCCATTTTTCTGCTCTGGATCCAGGGCCAGGTCAGGAGAACTAGGGAAACAGGGGAGGGTATGCAAGAGCTCATTGGCTCCTGAGCCCACGTAGTCAGGCTTACAGCTTAAACTGCTTCCGGCTTTTCTTTCTATGATGGCTTACTTGGGGCTGTTAATGGTAAATATATAGATCAGATATGATATCAGATATGAAGGCAGCGTTTGATGTGTGCAGGGCTGGTGTTGCCATGCCATGTGCTGTAGAGCTGCTGTGACGTGGCAAGAGAGTGCTTTGGCTCTGTGCTTTCCACCAGGCCTAACGGCATCAGTGGATGACGGGGTCGTGCTATCAGAACGTGGCATGAATCACAGCAGCCCTGGAGCCAGATCCAATCAGCCATGTTGTCATGGAGACCAGGTGACCTGTTAGCAACCGCTGAAGCTTTGTGAGTGGTGTGTCCATGAATGTTTAAATGTCCAGGGGCAAGAGACAGGGGGCTATAGTAAAAATGTCTCACTCTGAGAAGAACTTCTCATCTTTTAACAATAAATAAATAAGTATATAAACAAAGAAATATAGAAATGACTGTCCCCAGACTTTCAAAACAAAGATATTAAACTGTTTTGGGGACAAATGCTATTACTGGGGTACCTCTTCAATACCGTTAACCAGTGAACATAATAGTACCATCATTTTAGAATTTCTATTGTATGTTTAATTTTTTTAAATGCCAAATTTCACAATTTTACTAAATAAATGTTTGCTGTAGGATGTAAACATTGCTGAAGTTTCAAAACATGTTATTCACTCCCCAGTCTATGGGGATTCATATTCCACTCATGGAAACTAAGCTGCATAAACAGCATGTTTTCAATTAAATATTTTTGTAATGTCATGAAAACCGAAACACATACATATAGTCATATGTAAAAGTTTGAGCACCCCTGGTCAAATGACATGTTTTGTTGATTTCATAAGTGAATTAACATAACACATCCTCTACAGCATGGGTGGAGAGCTCCAGTTCAGGAGGTCAGGAATCTGGAAGATGCACATTTGATTCAGCTCATCAGCTAATTATCAGGTTTAGTTGAGGTGCTAGAGTAAGAAAATCACTGTGAAAAATCTGTGCCGGAGAAAAAAAACTGATGCACATTTTAATGCACAGCTACTGTTAATTTTCTGTACATACACAATCTCAGAAAGGGTATGAAACTGTCACTGGGGTGGTACCCTCAAGGGTATAACTCATTACCTTCAGTCAGGGAACATAATTGTACCATAATCCATTGAAATTATATTTTCTAAATTGTATTCAAATATGTACTTATCCACTGGCAAAAAGGTACACAATTAGACCCTAAAACTACTGTAGTATCTTGTTTCTTGAAAATTCATAATCCATAAGATTAAAAGATATATCAAAATAAAGAACATACATTCAATCAGGTTTGTCCAGATTTTAACCTGCTATTTAACTCAAAACACCTGCCATTTAGATGCTCCAGCCCAAAGCAAATATACTGAACCTTGCTTGAGTGCACATCTACAGCAGTAAGAGGCAATCAGCTGGAATCAGATCCATGTACTTCCACTTCATGATAAAGTTCTCTGACCACATGGCCACCACTGTTCCAGTTTTTAGCTGAAGGAGCTGTATTACAAAAAAGGAAGCTGATTATTGGTACATACTGAGAAATCAGATGTAGTCTACTAGGTGAGAACTCAAGAACATGGTGAACATTAAAAGCTCAGCAGGATCAAAGGATCAGCTCTCTCTCCCTGCACAGCTCAGTGTAGCACATGTGTTTCCTGCACGGGACTTTTCCCTCACGCTTGAAAGGAGGGTCGTATGAGAAGACACGTGCTCTGGAACAGAACATGCAGCAGTGTCCTCACTCTTCTCTACTCTTTTAAACAGTATCCCACAGTAAAGAAAAATTAGGATAGAAAATGTAACTAACAATTATTTAGAGTTATTATGATTAGGCCTATATTTGCCTCCAAAAATCACAAAAACATTTAATAATAAATGGCATATATATATATATATATATATATATATATTGCTTAGACTTATATAAAGCTATTATTATTATTCAAATAGATGAAACACTCCTTAGACCTTCAAAAAGAGTGGGTGAAGCTAAGGTGCTAAAGGCTGAATATGTGGATACACATAAATGGATTGATTCTCTTGACATAACAGAAACATTTTTTTTCAAAACTGGCTGTTTTTGCAGCTTAGTTTCAAGTTATGGGCTGTATGGTTCATGATACAACTAATCAATTAACATTTTATGTGCAGCAAAATGTATAAAATGCTGAGCAAACTGAGGAAAACGTCTAATTGACTTTGAAAGAGGGTAGCAGGATCTTCAGTCATAAAGACTGCTCAGGTGATTAATGTTTCTGTAGGAACAGTGAGTACAGTGACATCTGAATTTAGTTCTATGGGAAAGATATCAGTATGAAGGGCTGGGAGTTTTGGTTGAAAGTATACATTCAGTGACTGTGTTGCCCATGCATTCAAGTATGATATGTAAGGAAAAACATTAGAACAACTGCCCCTCAGATAACCAAGAATGTCAATGCGGGATGTGATCAGACTGTGTCAGCAAGAGTCCACCCACAATTACACAGTGAGGGATCCCATAGTCTACAGAGCCGTGGACAAGAGTGATACAGTCATCTGTCACCAAGTGTAGCATACAGCAATTGTAGCATACAGGCCCAAATATTTTACCCATAAATTGATCTCTTATGCTGTGGGGGGCATTTTGTTGGCATAGGTTGGGTCACTTGTCCCTTTAGAGGAAACAAGTCACTGCAAATCAATATCAATACCATCTGACTGATCAGCTTTATCTTATGATGAAAGATTTCCATCCTATTAGAAGTGGTTTCTTCCAGGATTACAAAGCCCTTTTATGGTTTGATGTGAGTGAACATTATGTAAATCGCAGTCCCAGATCTCTAATTCAACATGCATGGGAGATACAGAGTGTTGCGAAACAGCAGTGTTCTTGACGTGATTTCATGAACTCAAAGTCCTTTGTATGTACAAACATATAGCCTGTCCAAGCAGTCAATGGTCAGAAGGCAGGGAACAGCCTGGGCAGGTCACCAGTCCATCACAGTGTGGGAGGAAACCCATGTAGACATTTGGAGAACATGCACACAGAACACCACAGAACACACAGGATTCGAAACCAGGACCTTCACATTTACATAGAAGCCAAGTGGCAGGTGCTGAGAACTCAGTACAAGTACTTCAACGCTTAAGAGTTATTGTCTGTGGCAATCAGTTGCTACAGATTAAAAATACTAGATTATTCCTTTAAATGGAAAAGCACATTTACCTCAGTGTTATATAATATAAGAATTTGAGTTTTAAAAGTGTTTTGTTTACTCCCCAGTCCAAACTGTGCATATAGAAAATCTAAGCAGCAACAACATCCCTTTTTGAATTCACTTTTGAATGCCCCCCTCCCCCCAAGTAAGGATACAGTTGCTAACTGTCCTGGTCTGTGTCCAGTGGTGGAACTAGCTTTGTAGGATATTTGCCTCAGAGCAATATGGGATAAATAAAGCTTGGAAAATGGTAATATAAAAGTGAATGAGTTTTTGGAACATAAGGTTATTAGTGGACCTCAGGGGAAAAAATGCATGGGTCCCTTTGATGACTGTCTATCCACTATAGCACTCTCCAGAACTCTTTATCACTGCTCTTTTCTCTCTTGGAATTAAAATGGCACTTAGAATCAAATAGAGTCTCAAAGAGATTCAGATGTAAATTTCTCTCATGAGATCTTGAGGTCATGTTTTCCTTCCATCAGCTCAGAGTTGACTCTTTAGTAGATGTATCCATATCAAAAGTTTCAGGGACTAGAATAATTCATCTCCTTTCAGTCTGGCCTTCACAAGGCTTCCAAACGCATGCTGCATGAAGTCAGGGCTTGTTTTGTGTGGAGTTCCAGGACAGGTACAGGCTTGACCCAACATGACTCAATGTAAAGCACTTTTAAATAACACATTATTTTCTCTCAGACTTTTTCTGTGGGATCCAAATATTGGGACAGTGTATCTCAAATGACGTTTGATATCAGTACAGTCATATGTTCAGTCTTATAGGACTCCATACATTTTATGCATGCTTGTTATGCATCCATGCATGTCATCCATTCTCTGCACACATCTGAACTATGCCATCCCAGAATCTTGTGATTTCGATTAGTTCTTAAAAAGCACATGCTTATTTAAGGGCATGCCAAATCATGGATATTTCAACAAGCTGAATTATTTATTTTCTATCCAAAAAATTATATTCCTTAATGAGTGCTCTTGGATGGGTTTGGATGATCATCTGACTATAATGACCGTGGGTACAGTGTAATTAATACAATGAGTTTGCGTGTATTAGAGGGATTTCCTTAATGCTTTTATAACAGTGAAAAGGCTGAATCAGCTTTATATTGGATCTTCTGCAGAATGGTCTGTATTATGTTTCTACCTGGGTCATTAGAGTAAACTAAGATTAAAACTAAAATTACTGGACAAAAGCTCTTTTGCAAACACACAAAGTAGACTAGGTCAATAACTGAACCTATGAGACTATCAAAATAAAATGAAAATATATATTTTTTAAAATGATTACAATAACACCTCACTTTTTAGAGTGTACCAGTGCAGAGCTAATATTTCCCAGCTGTGATGAGGAAAGAAGCTAAAGACATGCCCATAAAAAGACTATAAAACAAAATTACAAAAGGCTCTAAAAGTTTATGGTTTTGTTAGTCATAGACAAACATCAGCTCCAAAAATGTAGGGACAGTATGTGAAATGCAAGTCTAAACAGAAAGCAGTGACTTGTAAACCAACTTTGACCTTTGTTTAAATTAAAATAGAGCAAAGATGAGACATTTAATGTTTTTTTTTTTTATTCAACAATTTTTTAAAATAATTAATTCTGAAAAGGTTCCAAAAATGTTTTCAGAATAAGCGTATACATGCCTGTAATGTTCCAACCAAAAAAAAAAAAATTATATATATATATATATATATATATATATATATATATATATATATATATATATATATATATATATATATATATATATATTGGAACAACAAATGCTGCTTTCTAGAGGATTGCTTTTCCAGGGACATCTATGCTTATGTCAACATGACACTGGCAAGCCACATTCTGCATGTGTTACGACAGCATGACTGCGTAATCAGAGAATACAGGTGCTACTGGCTTGCCTGCAGCTTAGAGATGTTTCCTGTTAAAAATGTGTCATTATACTAGCAAAATATGATAGTTGCATGGCTGAAAATGTATTATAAACATACACAACATTTACAAGCATATTTACTCATCTGCCTTCACATGCATATGAACTTGAGTAGCATCCCATTCTTAATCCATAGGGTTTAATATGATGTTGGCCCACTCTTTGCAGCTATAACAGTTTCAACTCTTCTGGGAAGGCTTTCCACAAAGTTTAAGAGTGTGTTTATGGGAATTTTTGACCATTCTTCCAGAAGCGCATTTGTGAGGTCAGACACTGATGTTGGACGAGAAGGCCTGGCTCATAATCTCCAATCTAATTCATCCCAAAGGCGCTCTGTTGTGTTGAGGTCAGGACTGCGCAGGCCAGTCAAGTTCTTCCACACCAAACTCACTCACCCACGTCTTTATGGACCTTACATTGTGCACTGGTGCGCAATCATGTTTGAACAGGAAGGGCCCATCACCAAAATGTTCCCACAAAATTGGGAGCACAAAATTGTCCAAAATCTTTTGGGCTGCTGAAACATTAAGAGTTCCTTTGACTGGAACTAAGCGGCCGAGCCCAACTCCTGAAAAACAACCCCACACCATAACCCATCAGATTGCCAGATGGAGAAGCATGATTCATAACTCCAAGGAACACGTCTCCACCGCTCTAGAGTCAAGTGGCGGCATGCTTTACACCACTGCATTCAACGCTTTGCATTGCACTTGGTGACGTAAGGCTGCTCAGCCATGGAAACCCATTCCATGAAGCTCTCTATCCTGTTCTTGAGATAATCTGAAGGCCACATGAAGTTTAGAGATCTGTAGCGATTGACTGCAGAAAGTTGGCGACATCTGTGCACTATGTGTCTCAGCGTCCACTGATCCTGCTTTGTCAATTTATGTGGCCTACCACTTTGTGGCTGAGTTGCTGACGTTCCCAATCACTTCCACTTTGTTATAATACCACTGACAGCTGACTGTGGAATATTTAGTAGCGAGGAAATTTCACAACTGGACTTTCACAACTTGCACAGGTGGCATCCTATCACAGTACCACACTGAAATGCACTGAGCTCTTGAGAGCAACCGATTCTTTCACAAATGTTTGTAGAAGCAGTCTGCATGCCTATGTGCTTGGATTTATACACCTGTGGCCAAGGAAGTGATTGGAACACCTGAATTAAAAGATTTCAATGGGTGAGTGAATACTTTTGGCAATATAGTGTATATAATTAGAGAATGGCATAAATATCTGCTTTCAAAACTTCATTCACTGCTGTCTTTAGTCCCTAAATTATTATTGTTGTTGAAAGGAAAGGTAATGTAACACAGGAATCCTCTTGTTCTAGCTTTTTTGGAACATGTCGCACACATCAAATTTGGAATGAGCATATAGGTACAAAAAATCAATAAACAAATAAGTAAGTAAAACAAAACATCAAATATAGTTTTCTATTTAATACAGATCAAATGGTATTTATTAGTAATTGTTTTCTGTTTTTACAAGAATTTCACATAAATAAAAAATAAAGTAGATTAAATAGAAGCACAGAGCAATAGCAAAATGAATTAATAGATTGACAGATAGGCAGGCAGGCAGGCAAGCATCCTGAAATGCCACTCAATTCTCTGGGCTCAAACTAATCAAAAATGTGCTGATGTACAGTGGAAACATGTATTGTCAAGCTTTTGGATTGTTTATGGGAATCATGGCTGTTGTGCTCTCAAGGGAAAAGATGAAAAGGCTCATGCAGACCAGTATAAACTTCAAATGGTATGGCATGTGTATTAGTGCCCTGTGAAGGTATCATTAACATTGAAAGACATATATACATTTTGAAGCAACATGTCATCACAGTCAAAAAAAAGCATCTCAATTTTTTTCAATAGTTTTTATAATTTGAGCTCAACAGTGCCCTTTAAATTTTGGAAAAAAAAATCACGATAAATGTAACAGTAGAAGTAAAATATTAGAATTCAATTTCTCTACATTAACTAACATTAAAAGCAAAAAAAAATTGTTACCATTTTGGAGATATTTTTTGGACAATGCTGATATGCTGCCTTCTAGATTGTGTCTTTTCAGGGACATCCATGCTTATTTGAATATACCAATGCCACGCCATATTATGCATGTTAACTTGAGAGCATCACTGTATAATCAGTGGTGTGTGGGCCCTGACAGGTCTGTCGGTCTCCTGTTGACAACGTGTGGTACATTATGAAACACAAAACAACACAATGAAGCAATGAAGGCCCTATATGGTAAACTTGTATAATGGGAAAGTGACAAACATTCTGCTTTCAAGATTGGATCAGTTTGTGTCTTCAGTTCCCAAAAGAGTATTATGTTATTAAAAGAAAATGTGATGTAACATAATGGTGAACATGCTTCTGTTCCAACATTTTTGGAAATGTGGATACTTAGAGCATTTCATAGCTGTCCAAAAAATGTTTTTCTACTTTCTTTAGCAGAGCAGCTGCTTTTCACTTTGAACATTTTATGATGACTGGATCATCAGTTATGATATTAAATTGCTTGGAATAAAATCTCTTTATAGGCATGCAGGTAGATGGGTGTTTAAAACCTAGAACTAACCTTAATTTCATGTAACACTTGAAAAAATATTCAAATAAAATGTTTTAAAAAGAACACCACTATACCATTATTTGTCATACAAGATCATTCTTTTTAAATCCCTTGTATAAAATCACTAGATGGCAGCATACCAATTTTGATAGTACTGTTTTTACTGTGAAACCCATGTAGGACCAGCCCATGCAACCGAAAAGCAGGGGATGTGAATAAATTTCACAGTGACTCAAACCAAACACTTCAGAGCTGTAATACTATTAAATTAAACATTGTACCCTCTCTTGTGCAAAAAACTCAATACCGGTGACCTACCAGCACAATCCGGAGGTCACTCACTGGTCAGTTTTCAGTACTGCAACAATGAAGATTTTCAAATAACAATGTCTTTAATTTATGTTTTTGGTTTTTCTTTTATTGAATAGACTGATCCTGAAACAGTAATGGCACATCTGACTGGCTTTGACTAGGCCAGGTAAATGAAATGGTCTGCTTTTTTACTTTTTTTTTTTTTTTTACATTTTATACCTCAACCAACAACATTTTTTTACATAACTGTATATGACGCCTCTTTGACCACATGCTGTTAATCAGGCAGTGCTATTTATACAAACACAGACCACTGCTGTATGTTGCACACCAGAAAAGAAGGAGGATTAGCCTGTGCAATAATTTGCAGAAGTCCATCTAAGGAAGTAGACCATTGTATAACCTTGCTCATGAGTATTACTGACTGAAATTCAGAGCACTAACCCTTTCTAGTCAAGACTAAGTGAATATCAAAGTCAAACACACGCTATTGATTCTATGTTAACATAAAGAAAGAGGAGGGTTGAATTTCAGACACTTTCTCAGTTCTGTTTTAATTAAACTTGTCTGTAGTTTGAGGGTCTGTGAGTGGGCCGGCAGCTGATACTCAGGCTTAAAGAGGGAATTAAGTGGAGAACAGTCTGCCTTTGTCATACAGTGCACATCCATGTCGCATGACCAGGTGGACGGGAGGGAACATGGCACAAAGGGGTGCCTGGTCACATGACTGGGGTATCCACCCTCCATTCAAGCATGTGTGCATGAATGCACAGAATACACTAGAGGTGGGCAATATAGCAAAAATACAGTATCACAATACTTAAAGCCATTTTCACAATAAACAATATTCATCATATTTCATTTTTCGTGATGTTTGATAAGTGCAAATGAAAAAATGTAATCAGCGTTTCATACACTGCACTAAATTCAGTTAAACAGGACTAATTATGCTCTCTTTGTAATGAAACATGCAGATAGTCAGTTTTCTTTAAGTACTGACCATGTCCACAATAATCTCAGAAAAAAACATATTGTGAAACAACTTCATGGATTAAGAATAGAATAGAATAGAATGAAAGAAAGAAAGAAAGAAAGAAAGAAAGAAAGAAAGAAAGAAAGAAAGAAAGAAAGAAGAAAGAAAGAAAGAAAGAAAGAAAGAAAGAAAGAAAGAAAGAAAGAAAGAAAGAAAGAAAGAAAGAAAGAAAGAAAGAAAGAAAGAAAGAAAGAAAGAAAGAAAGAAAGAAAGAAAGAAAGAAAGAAAGAAAGAAAGAAAGAAAGAAAGAAAGAAAGAAAGAAAGAAAGAAAGAAAGAAAGAAAGAAAGAAAGAAAGAAAGAAAGAAAGGAAAGAAAGAAAGAAAGAAAGAAAGAAAGAAAGAAAGAAAGAAAGAAAGAAAGAAAGAAAGAAAGAAAGAAAGAAAGAAAGAAAGAAAGAAAGAAAGACCCACCTGCAGCACCACATTGACACCTTCAGGTCATCTCGCGTTATTACAATACGATCACTAGTCTATGAAAAGGCCGGGGGGGGGGCACTGTCTCAAAGTCATTGAAACTATTAAAGGTTCCTGTTGGTTTCTGGTGGTGTCCAATAGTCACTAAAGGAAACTTGTGTTTTCCTGATGGGTTTATATCACAGTGTAAATGACTCTAATGGTTTAACAGGTGTTCAGTGACTGATTCCAGATGCATTTGATGGTTTTCTAACGGGATCGACAAAGAGTGGTCTCTAGTGGTAACCATTAAGCCATTTCCCGTTTGAAAGCAAGCCGTTCGGGTATTAATACTGGTGGTTTTAATGGTCTATTTTCAGCAGGTCTTTCACTAGAAAAATAACGATTAGATTTCACCACAGAATATTGTCATGTATTATGTACATTGGTTTAATGGTTCTGTTTAACCAGGCTACCCGGAGCGTTTTCCCTCGTCATGGAGTGAAGTTAGACTAGGCTGTTTAAGAAAAAACCGGCAAAAATCCCGCTGCACACTAAACTCTCTACAGCACCAGAGCAGAAGGTATGGACTTCGAGGGGAACTGGCGCATCCGTGAAGGGCCACGGTCACCAGTCCGCCTGTTCTCCGACAAATCCGTATTCCGGGAATCTCCGCCCTTCGTCTGCATGATTAGCCACTAGTGCCCTTCATGTGCTGGGCTCGTCTATTACGAACTATACGACCCAATCCTAGCGCAGGAGGCGGGGTCTTGTCCGAATACGGGTGGGATTTGGGAATACAGGTGTAGAAAAAATAAATAACGTGGTCACGGCTTCCACCGAGGCCTTTCCCCATCCGTATCCGCTATCGGAAGCCTAAATCCAGTGACTGCGTATGATTGGAGTCCCCTGATGTCACTCAGGAGCCGCCTGCCATCCCTCCTCCCTTTCTCTCTCCCCTTCTCCTGCTTCCCTTCTTTGCTGCACTCGGCGACCATATCGGCCGTCAGGGGAAAGAGAACGACTCCGGGAAGAAGGGAATGTTGTAGTTTTTTCCCCTCATTATATAAGAACAGACTCGCAAAATGTCGATGACACGGTCGAGGCGCCTGCTTACAGCTCGCCTCTCCATAAACCCTCACTGCTGAGACGAGACGTGTCTGTCCGTGCTTTTAGCTGCCGACTTCGCTCGACACGGCAAAATGGATCCCACTTTTCTTGATCGCGTTTTGGTCGCAAACAAAAGAAAACCCTCGAGAAAATAGTACAAGAGCGCCGCGGAAGAATCGGTAAGTTCGTCTTGCCGTGCAGTGTCGCTGTGAACCGACTCGGCTGCGTTTTCCTGCATGTTGTTTCGAGGCCTTTTGTGCTGAGTTTGGAGTGGGCCCTTACCCAGCTTACCCAGGTGGGCAGCCGGCTCAGCTAAAGCAGCTATGGCCAACACGCAGCTTGGCAGCTGCGGCTTAACATTGGGAGGAATGGGTTAAATGAGCAGTACTGGCGCGCTACCGATATGAAAAAGATCCAGAACGGGCACTTTCTTTGAATCAGCGAAAGCGTGCAGAATTGGACACGAGTCGTAACGAAGTCTAGGATAAAACAGATCCGCTATTTCCAAGGCAGCAGCCCGGACTCTGGATGGGCTGTCACTTCCCAGGGTTTCCCTTCTCGTGTTAAAGGCCCAGCAGGCAGCCTCGAACAATTCAAGTTTCTGCTGTTATAAACGAGTCGAGGAGCTGAGATTATTTAGCACTGATTGTAGACTTGAGAAATAAACGCTGGTTGTAGCGCATGTGCAGAAGGTGGTCAGATTTAGGCTATTGGTTCCCGTCTACTGACACTCGTTTGCCTCAAACGCTACCGAATAAACGGCTTGTAAAAAAATAAAAATTCAACTACATTAATTATAATTCAAGAGCCCTTATCCTGGATTTTACTTGTGTTTTTATCCTCCCTTATAACGTCCACTTATAACGTGTATGTGGGTTTATGTACCAGAATCACTCATCATTTTACATTTTCCAATCTCTCTATCTCACTACTAATAAAAAGGTAATAGTAATATTTTTTGCTGCTGTACCTGTAATACTGGTACAGGTTAATGATCTCTGATTGGCTGCCCTGCATTGTGCCTTGTTCAGTAATTGTCTAGTCCGGGCTGGAACACTTCGCCTCATAACTTGAGCTGAATGGGTGGGACTGAACTGCTGTAGGCAGGTATATGTAAGTGAGTTGGTTTTTGTGACATCACAAAATGGCATGGTTTGAATCAGTTTTGCATGCTACATACTAGAGATTATTTTACAAAAGTGAAGAATATTCAGTTTTCCACAATATGAGCCCTTTAACTCTCTGTTCATGACACTGCAAGCCTTGTCCTGCAGTCACAGCTGCCCTATGAAGCTTAAAACATGCACATATAAATACAGTCTAGTATGGCTTGTATGCCATGATGAGTTGTTGATAAATGATGACTGTACTGAAGGAGGGATAATCTGCACAGAAATGGGAAGTTTTTAGTGTCCTTGTCTGCTTTTGATGAGCCTTGATGAAGCACATAAGCACATGAACCACAAAAAATCTGGTGTTTTGCACCTTCTCTCATGGGAGGGAATTATGTGGCAGCATATATAGCAGATGTTTGTAAATATAGTGTCTAGTCCTCTTCATCAGTTCTGAACGCTTTTTCTCATCAGATCATGACCCATGAAAGCCCTCTGCCACACAGAAATCTGGGCCTGTTTTCCCAGAAACCATTTTCAAGGAATATCACATATGAAATTCAGTTCAGTGGCATGCGCCCCTGGAGCGTTCATGGAATTTCTTCCAAATAAATTTTGAGTTTCACAATGCATACAGTGATCCACTTAAGAGTATGGATGGCATGGCAGACATTCCACATGGCAGCAATTCACTGTCTTGTCTTCACAGTGCCTCACACTCTGGTCTATGGTTGTGGACCAATATCTTTATCTCTGATCTTGGCTTCCTTTTGGCCGGGGATCATTTAAATTTCGCATTTGAGTTTCAGAGCAGTGCCAGATTCCAAATGTTCGTCGAGGAGTACATTTGGAAGTATTTTTGTTGCCACTTTGCTTGAACTGCTGCAGTACGCTTGGCATTTTAGATTTGCATTTCTTCTCAGCCTCCTTAATTATGTTTATTAAATATTGCACAGTTGTTTAGCATAGTCATTACTGCACTTACATTCAGGCAATTAAAAGTCAAAAGGAATATAGAGGTGCATCATTATCCTTTTCTGCTTGTAGGCACATTTCCCTCTGTTGCAATTAAGGCCTACGCAGGTGTTTTAGCAGGTTTAAGGCTTGCAACAGCGATGATGACCTCAGTGGAAGTGTAGGTGTGTCTATAGCCTCCTTACTGCTTATTTCCTGCGAGACATTATTTCACTCGGGACAAGTGTCCTCCCAGAGGCTGACTGAAGACATTCAGGCACAGTGAAGTCTGCTCACAAGTCCTTTCTTCAGTGGTCTACATCAGAGGTCATCAACCCTGCTTCTAGAGACACAGCCCTGATTGAATGCATCTGATCCAGATCATCAGTCCACTTAATTAATTGGGTAGGGCTGGTGCTAAATTCTGCAAGAAGGTACCACGAGCAGGGTTGGTGACCACTGGTCAATGTTATGAGTTTATTACTAGAAAGGAAGTCAGATTATTTGCTGTACCTATGGTTTAAAATTAGTTCCTAAAGTTTCGTTAGCAGTTTTATCATTTTAACTTATGTTACAGCTAGGAATTAGTCATCGTTTGTGTTTTGTTGCACATCTTTTCTGACCACAGTTAACAGTTAATTATAATATAATATTCTGTTTATAATATTCTTATAAACAGAAAAAGATGCTGTGATAGCTGCATTTATTTATTATTAAATGTATGTGTTGAATAGTTGATCAGGTCATCACCTTCAAAAATAAAGGTTCCCGAACGGTTCTTGGCTTGATAAAACTTTAATCTATATAGAAACTTTTACCTGATGTGAATGTTCTTTAAACTTTAGAAAGGTTCTTCATACTCACATCTCATCCACAAACATGACTCTTTACAGAACCATCCATTGAAGGTTCTTTAGGGGAACAAAATTGATACTTCCTGTGCATCACTTCAAGGAACCCATTTGGCACTTATTTTTAAGAGTAATGCTTTCCCCCAAAGGAATTCATTGTATTTTGGACATGAATACTAAGAAGAATCTCCAAGGTTTTGGCTATGTGTTTATCATGTCTAGCGAGAAGGGTCATAACCCAGAGATGGACCTGGCACCTAAAGTGAGGTCCAGCAGCTGTGCACGAACTTGCTTGTTCTTATCTGTCTGGCAGGAGGTACCACCCTCTATATCTGTCTTCCATTCAGGACATGGATGTTATCGTCAGCTGTTCATAAGACTCCACTTGGTGTATCTACAAGTCTGTTGCACAACAGTAGGTTTCATATAGACAGCTTGTTTGAGACTTCAGCTTATTGTGTTTGTGAGAAGACTGTACTTGATGCACAGCTAATTTACTTTATTCATTCTAATGAATTCAGTTCATTAGAAAAGTTAACAGTTCTAAGAAAATTCTCTTTTCAGCTGCGTGGTGTTTGTGATTTTTTTTTTTTTTTTGCAGCTTAACTGCTCATGGCATTTCATGTTGGTCTGAAGATGGTAAAACTGAAACACTCACGTTATAGTTGTTCACACAGTGTTTGTAATACAGTACCTGACTTGACTGAGAGCTAAGTTAACTAAATGTATAAAGTCCCTCCCCCCAAACTGATGGTTTTAAAATGTCATGCAGACTTTTTAAATGTCTAGAACTTGCTTTGTATTTTCATAGATATTGAAGCTTAGGCAGCTGCAGTGATGAATGAATGAATACATGTATGGTACTGTGTAAAAGTCAGAGAGCAGCCTTTATTTATTTCATTTTCAGTTAAAATGTAGGCTTTTTTGTGAGACAGTTCTGATATAACTGGGAAGAAAAAATAGACAACAAAGAAGAAAATTTGCACATTTAAACAAAGATGCTACTTGTGTTCTAAGACCAATGAACTGACCACCCCAGAATCTTGACCTCAACATTATTAAATGTGTTTGTGACAACTTTCAGAGTGAGAGGCTGAAAATGCAACCCACTTGTAGGACTGAACTTTCGAGGTGTGGAAATATTACCACAGATTTCTTTTTAAAAAACTGAAAGCAAGTCTCCCAAAAAGGTTGGAAGCTGTAACAAATGCTAAGAATGGACTCACTAAATACTGAAAAAGATTGTAATCTATTTATATATTTTTTTCCCTTAATGACGAAAATGGAAAACTTAACAGTCACTTTGACTGGAAAATAAATGAATGAATAAATGAGTGAATCGATTCTCTTGCACAATAGTATTTTGTTTTAAAAATGGGAATTTAGGCAGTAGTGTGTTTATGAATTATTTTCCTGACTATATGAAAACTGTCTGCTGAATATTAAAGCAAACCATGTGGCTGGATGATTATTGGCTCAGAATGGGCCGTGGTGTATGCTGATGTGCTTCCTCCACTGTGACTTGGATGTCTGGTGTAGAGTTTGGCTGCAGTATGGGGTGGGGGTGTTGGAGAGGGGGTGTTGGGGCGGGATCTGGACTACCAGGAAGTGGCAGCTCTGCACAAGGCTCGTTAACGTTCTTGGGAGCAGAAACCCAAGCTGAGCAGAGAATAGCCTAGTATTTAACAGCCTAGTGTTTTGTGATCTGGTGCCAGGAGCCAGAATTCATCCAGAGGCTGTCTAAGTGCAGTCAAAAGATGATGGACAAGGGAGGACTGCTATCAACCTGCTAGCTATTCTGCTGCTTTTAAAACACAGAACTTTCAGTATACTGACGTTAGATAAATTTTGTACTCTCTTGAAATGCACAGAATTTGTCCACATTCAGTTTTAAAAGTTGTATTGTCTTGTGTATTAATCCACAGTAACAAGGAATCTGGCCACTACACTAAAATGTGTTACATACCCCATGCATAATTGGAAAGGCTTGTAGAGACTCACAGACAATACGGGTGCGAATGCAAATGCATTAAGAGAAACACATGTAGATAAAATAGGAAGGAGTGTACACATTTCACAATTACTTTATGGCAAAAAAGGAGAAGTAAGATACAACTAAGTAAGATACAAGCCTTATACAGGTTTACTTTAAGGGCTTCACATAGGACAGAATGTTCTTACAGGCAGTACACAAATTAAATTACCTAATCAATTAGGAACACATCTGTATCACATCTTTAACTGCATTAACAATTCCTCAGATCAGCTTATGCAAATATAGGCTGTTAGCTCATAATCCAGTTTTGATCACTCAGTCCAAACTTGTGAATGTAATGTGGATTTACCTTAAATTACTTCTGTTGTTATGTTTACTTACTGTCAATACCTGAATACTAACCTGTCACGTGGCTTTGTAGATTTCTGTATTTTGTGTTTTCTCTAGCCTCCATGAGCTTTGTTTCTAGTTATTACTATCTGTCATATGCATTGAGCCTAATACACCACAAATTAATACAATGCTCTCTTTCCATGGTTGAAAGCTTGTCCTGAGCCTTTCATCTCTGTCCCACTTAAGCTGTGACATTTATGTTTCTGCTTTCTGTCCCTCAGGGACAGCATAGCCAGCCCTGTCCTTCTGATCTTCATTGTCTTTCTAACTCTGGAGAGTATATAGGACAGTGAAGCATAGCCTACATTTATTACGATGAACGTCATTTTATTTGGGGTCAGTCTTTAAGAGAGCGCAATGACAAGCACTTTAACAGTGACCTGTGAGTGAGCTGTTAAATGCATGCATACAGTCTGAAAAGATGTGAAATCCCTCAATATTTGGAGCAGAGGGTCAACCTTCAGATTTTTCACACCATTTTTTTGGCCAAATAGGTTTTGTTTATTTGTTGTAGGGCAGGGCTCTTTAATTCAAATTCAGTAAGGTCCAGTAAGAGAAAATTTCCCCAGAAACATCATAATGTCTAACTTGTCATGATTCAGTGCCATATACTGTTTATTGAAGTAGCCTATTAGTTAGATCAACATCTTTTGCAGTCAAAAACAGAAAGTTAAATCAAATAAAGTACATTTCAGTAATATTTCAACAACATTAGTCAGATTCCTCTTTTTAGAGCACAACATGTGAAATAACGTCCTCTCACCTCGTCCCTCCCCTGTGTGTGCATCACTCACTCATCTTAATGCACAGATCTGATTGGATGAGCATGCGATTGGTCTGTGAGTTTCCTGGACCCCCTAGGCCATACCATAAAGGCTAGAAAAGCTAAGCCAATTAAAATTGGACCACTCAGTCAAAACGAAATCATTCTCCATAGTTTATCGATTGTAGGTCCAGGTCCGCATAGGACAGCGTCTGGGGCCGAACTCAGTCCACCTATCAGTGACCTCTGTTCTAGGGGTTTGGTCTTGTCTCCCAGCCAAGCAAGAGAACCATACAATCCATCCAAAGCCTCCTCTGTAACACATTTAGTAGCATTTAGGGATGTTATGATGAACATTTTCAGGTTTTATACAATTTTCAATTCAAAACTTAATTACATTTTGAATATATTGTATTAGAAATGTTATAAACTACATATACTGGTTTTTAAAATGCCCCCCACATTAAAATATTATATCATTAATATCAACAATGTACTCAATAATGTAATTACTTGACATAGGTGTGTCAAAACTGTTGACAAATGTATTGATGCTGCAGTCATGTGACTCAGATGAGGTACAAATTGAACTCCTCCTGAAAAAAACCAACACAGCAAGCTTAAAGCTCAGTTAAAATGTGCATATGTTGAGTCTGACACTAAGCAGTAAGGACACACATGTCTGTTTTGTAAGTAGGTTATTCAAGCTCTAGTGGCCACACAATATATACGCAATATAGAAGTTCAAAGAATATTCTGTGAATAAATTTCATTTCATGCCTGGCCTCTTTCTGAGCTGGAAAACCGTACCAGCAAAAAGCTACTGACGACCTATCCCCTCTGTCTCCCTGTTGTCCGTTTGTTTGTTAATTTGCTGTCCAGTTGTTTTTGTTTGTCTCGCTATCTTTTCGTCTCTTGATTCATTCATCTGTTTATTTTTTGCCTAGTGGGTCATTCATCATGGCCATGCCAGCATTTCCTGGATGTACATCCAGCAGTAAAGTCAATAGGCACCTTTGTTTCTTTAAGACACTGCCATGTAAAAGCTGGATAGCATTTGTAGAGAGTCTTGAACTCAATGTCATAGTCTATTACATAACCTGCATATCTTCACTGTCTGAAGAAAAACAAGTGTCTTTAAAATGGTAACTTTACAGAAGAGAACAGAAAACATTTTAACTAATGTAAAAACATTTTATTCAAAGCAATTTTGGGGCAGTTCTACTGGTCCAATCATGATTTATTTTTTTTAATGCAATATAAAGGACAGCTACTGTAAATTTATTGTGTTTAGCTCTTCCTCTGTAGTGTAGCGGGTGTACAGTTTTGGACTAAAGGATGTCAATCAAGTGTATTATGACCATGCCGAAACTCTGGTAACTTTGATCCATGTTTTAGGAAATGTTTGTTACGTTTCTATGTTTTTTTTCATTCACACTTTCAGGAATCTTCAATATAACATGTAATTTTAGTGTCGTACAAGTGTTTCAAAAATATTTTACACTGTGACTGCTTTCATTTTTAATTCAAATTTAAAGTGAGACCCTCTGGCCTGTTGTCGAGGAAACTGTGAGACCAAGGGATATATTGATGACGTTTTGTTCTTTTCTTTTTAATCTTAGAATATTGACTACATGAACCACGTGTGTCAACTCTATGGACGAAAACATACTGCACTCTTGAGGTACAAGTTGAAATCCTTCTGATAGAAGGCTCATGCAGAAAGCTAGATGATGTTTTTTGTTGGTGCTTTAATAGGACTAATTGTGTTTTTGTAGAAGGACAAGTGTTGCTTTATTCATTCAGCATGTTCAGATGTCCAGATTTCAATTGGGAACTCAAGACATTATATAGTCAAAGACCAGTTTTTGTTCAAATTTAACTGTACACATATTACATTAGAGGTCTACACATAGCTAACCCCACTGACAGATCTCATACAGATATCATGTGCACATGCATTCAGCCCCCAACATTGTTCAGCTGTGAAGGTTGAGTGTGAATTGATGTAAGGTTATTGTGTTAGGAGAAAAGACAAGCTCATAGGCCCCCAAGCAGGTTGTCATCATAACTACACAGCAATATCTGAGCTTTGATTTATAGCCGTGCTTTGTATTCTCATTGTAAGTGGGGAGCAGGGGAGACAAGGAAAGCTAAGTATAGCTGATGCAAGTGTTCCACCGCTGATTTGTTCTAAGTAACCACACAAAGAAGTGATACCCTGAATTGCTCTGCTCATACAGCATATTCGTGATTGAGCAGTGAGGACGTTTACTCGGTTGGCTAACCATTAGAACAGACATTTCCAGTTGAAACAACAGCAGCCCATCTATGCTTTTCTTCTTTTCCAAGCCCCAGCATATATGAGCCAGTTAATCACTGTTATAGCCTTGGCTACCTTCTCAGTCAGAGACATTATCTGTTTCTGCACAATTTGTGTTGGTCATCTAGTCTCTTATAAGCGATAGGACACTGCGCACAGGTGGACTATTTTCAGTCCAGCAGTGACACTGAGGTGTTTAAAAACCCAAGCAATACTTCTGTGTCTGATCTGCTTGTACCAGTGCAACACACACTAACACACCACCGTGTCGCTGTCACTGCATTGCTTGGAATGATCTACCGCCCAAATAATACCTGTTCTCTGGTGGTCCTGTGGGTGTCCTGACAATTGAAGAACAGGGCAAAAGGGGGCTACTGAGATGTATGGCCGCTTCTGTAGATGTTGTGCGAGACATGCTATAATTGGATTGTTTTATATTATTAGAAATTGTGAAAAGACCTGAATTTGAATTTGGGTGGTTGCTTAATGTCTGAACCAGAGAAAAGTTCAACCTTTGGAAAGAGAGAGGTCAGCCAGAGTACAGATGCTCAATAAAGAAGCCACTTAGGAGTGGCACTAGGAGTACTAAGGCTCAGGCTTCACCTTATGGGAGATCACTCAATGGCAGGGCAACTTTATTTTTTGCTGACTCATATAATGACTAGTTTAGCGTGAAGAGCCAAAGAAGGTTGGTGGTGCATTCAGAATGCAGAAGGGATTACCTGACACACATAAATTATTACCACTTGGAGTCTTGAACAGTGAGACCTGTCCAGAAAGCTCTTTAATCCAGCAGAGATACTTGTGAGAAGTTGTTCATGCTATAGCTCGGTCATGCATTTGCTAGCATTACTCTTTTGGAGTCATATTCAATTAAATTTAGATGTAGAATTGCTGAATATTAGCTACTGTGCGTTGAGTGGTCTGACAGAGACAGGCCCAGACTGGCATTGTAACTCAGCCCATGGCAGCAGGTCTGAGAGCTGGGAGCGTATCCATGAGTTAATTTTTAGCGCTGGCCTTGAGTTCCTGCGTGTCTGCCTGGCAACACTTTAATCACTCAGTCACTTAACAGTGTTGCTCTTCTACAATCCCTAACACTCACTCATCAAAAGCTCAGCAGTTTATATACATTTTCGCACTAGGCTTGACTTGCAGACACAGTCATTTGTGCTTTTATAGTATGCTTAGACAATAATGTGCTCTCTCCTCTTTCAGGTACAGGTGCCCCCACCACATGGAGAAGGTAGGCAAGGTGTGGAGCAACCTGAAGAAGGGATGTCAGTCTCTGCTCCACCCAGATGGAGGTTCCCGTGGGGAAGTGACACCGCAAACACAGCTAGATACATTTTCTCGGAATGTGGACCAGGTCCAGCGAGAGAGCATACCAGAACCACCCAGCCCTTCTCGCAACAGATCAGCACTCCCTTTGGTATCCCAAAGGGTTAATGGCAGCATGGCACGCCGGGGTCATAACTGCGTGGCGGATGTGCCCCAGATATTAGAGATCACAGTTGAGCAGGACATTGAGGATGGGTGTGCCCCTCTTGGCTCCCGCAGAGACTCTTATTCACGTCACGCTCCCTGGAGTGGCAAGAAGAGGCACTCATGCTCCACCAAGGCACAGAGCTCCCTGGAGACCACTGAAAGGCAGAGTGGCCGGTCCCGTCGTAGGCATGGAGCAAGTAGCAGCAGCAGGGAGGAACTAGAGCCAGGAGCACCACGCTCCTTGCGGCAGCAATTCCATGATACGATGGGCCTGTGCCTCCCTCTGCGCTCTTCGTCGCGCAGCACCCACTCACGGCCACCAAAGCGCAAGATTCAGATCACTGAGCTGATGCTGGAGACATGCCCCTTCCCGCCTGGCTCAGACCTTGCCCGCAAATGGCATCTCATCAAACAGCATACAGCTCCTGTTACAGCCACAACAGTCGACTGCTTCGCGGAATGTCCTGATGCTGCGCGTGCTTCTCCAGAGGATGAGGAGGAGCGGCTGCGTGAGCGACGAAGGCTCAGTATAGAAGAGGGCGTGGACCCACCACCTGATGCCCAGATACACACGGTGGAGGCTGTCGCAGCACCCTTGGCCTCCATCTACAAGCTGGGACCCAAACTGGCCCCCGGGATGGGGGAGGCTGTGAGCGAGAGCCGGGGAGCTGCAGCAGCTGACTGCGACTCTGAAGACGATGATGCCACCACTCTTTGCCTGCAGGCCCGCCGGCCCAAGCAGCGCCACATCTCGGTGGAGGGCCACCTAGGCAGCAAGCACCCAGGACCATGGAAGGTGCACACACAGATTGATTATATACACTGCCTGGTGCCGGACCTGCTGCAAATCACGGTGCTGCCATGTTACTGGGGAGTGATGGACCGCTATGAGGCCGAGGCGCTGCTGGACGGCCGGCCTGAGGGCACCTTCCTGCTACGTGATTCGGCCCAGGAAGACTACCTATTCTCTGTTAGCTTCCGTCGCTATGGTCGCTCGCTGCATGCACGGATCGAGCAGTGGAACCACAACTTCAGCTTTGATGCCCATGACCCCTGCGTGTTCCATGCAGCCACGGTCACGGCGCTGCTCGAGCACTACAAGGACCCCAGTGCCTGCATGTTCTTCGAGCCCCTTCTCACTTCACCTCTCCATCGGACCTTTCCGTTCGGCCTGCAGAGTCTGGCTCGGGCTGTTATCTGCCGTGGGACCACCTACGACGGCATTGCAGCACTGCCTCTACCGCCAACAATGCAAGACTACCTCAGGGAGTATCACTATAAGCAGAGGGTACGTGTGCGCTGGCTGGAGCGAGAACCGCTCAAGGTCAAGTGAGAGGGAGCTAACCTAGAACTCTACTCCTGCTAGACTAAGAATGGGGTTTTGGTGTGGGGAGGGGCTTACACTGTGTACCAAGCAGCAGGGGTCAGGGGAGTCTCTCAGAAGACTAGTCTATTCAGCACTTTCTAGAGTTGCAGGATTTAAGATCTTTTGTGGGGCAAGAGATGGGGTATTGGGGGAGGGAGCAAAGGGGGCTGAACCTAAACACAATATATAAGCTTCTGTCTTTTTCTGTTCTGTTTATTTCTTATTACTCAGCACCAACAAATACATAGTTATAAAGCTAGATTGGCTCTCCCAGTAGACACATCACTCTACAGCTTCTGGACTTCTAGACTGAAGCAGTGGGGGGCCTTAGTTTCACTTTCCCACCCCCTTCACCCCCCAGCTTCTTTTGATATTCTCAGAGAAGATGTTTGGGGGTTGCTCTTGTAAAAGATATGGTCATGCACCGACATGCTCACTGCTTGACTACATGGTTTTAGTCTTTTCACTGTGTTGATTTTCTTTCACATGCTAATATGCATTTGTACAGCCATTCACTTCCCTACTTACTTTGAAATGCATTGCAAATGCATTGTTAGCTTTTAAGGTCATATCATGGACAGTTTGGGCAAGTTCGGGGTGGGTTTTGGGGGAGGGGGGTTGAGCTCTGATCAAGTTGTTACGTTTACCCATAATCCTTTGCCTTCGTGGTGCTCTGTTAGTGGTTCCCAAGGTAACATTCTGTTGGGAGAAGTGGAGCAGGCATTGAAGAGCGGGGAAGAGAAAGGGGATTTTAACCTATTCACAGAGAACAAGAGAGGGAGAGGTCTGTGAAAGGTGGATTGATTTAGAACTATGTGTCCAGACAGCTGTCGGAAAGGCCCCCGTTGTCGGCAGAAGAGCTCTGTGACATTCTGCTTCTTTTCACTTCCAGGAAGTGATGATGGACGATGATGCATAATGTGGCTACAGTTTTGTGTCATGTGATGTGAGTGCGTCTGGTTTTCAAGAAACACACTCTATGCGTGAACGTTCTGTTGCTATCTATGTTTTGTAATCATTAATTCCTACCACTAATTGCACAGGCGGTGGTGATCTTTTTTTTTTTTTTTTTTTTTTTTTTTTTGTATTGTGAATGGACTGTCAGTGCTTGGGAGAAGGGCACTGATGAAGGGCACTTTAACTCAACTGTGCATATGTTAGTGGGAGCAGCAGAGGCAATATATAATCCTACAACACTGGGACCATTGTTGTTAGCCATACATTCATGCATATACAGACATATACATACCCAGACTCTCTAAGCTCACCTTGTCTGATCCACATTGCACTAAGCAGGACTGCCAACTGTGTCACGTGGTGACCCTGTCAGTGCCATTGCACATACTGGCTGCATCGGGCATGTTTAATAAGGTGATTCTTGGGTTAAATGTGATTTGTTGAAACGTAAGTAATGTACAAGTTGCATTACAGATTTAGACTCCTACTAAATTGCATCGTCACAGACTCAAAAGGAGAGCTCGGCTCCTACAACAAGTGCAAACTGGTCAGACCCATTTTAACAGTGTAACGTATAGGAGTAAAAGAATGGACATAGCATTTCATAGCAGCTCACTCTGAGTGATTGCACAGTGTCTGCAGTTTATTTTTATCTTATTTATGACCCGCACATTGTAACTCTTTTGTAGTCACATCTGATGTTAAAAGTTAAAAATGCCCTAACCTCATCATCTAGGCAGTGTGCATTTATAGCTCTATACTAGTCATTACATTTTGCATAATGCATGCATCTTCAATATGATCAGCAGCCTAATTGTTGTAAAAAAAGAAAACAGTTCTACCATATATCACAACTTGTACTTACAGTATGAAACACCAGCAGAGAGAAGGAGTATTTTTGACTTCCTCATGGTGTACGATATCATTTGAGTGTCCCAAAACTCACTTCCTGCACCTCCCGCTCCCCCCAACAACGCCCTCCTGCTTCTCATGCACAGAGCTGCCCCCTGGCAACCTTGATCAAGATGTCTTCCCACATTATCCCATTGAGTTTTCCTTTTGCACAAGGATGTTGAGTCATGGGTGTAGACCTTAGAGATGCGTCATTTTGTAGTCATCGACTTACCTAAATAAGGAACTCCAGATCATAAATGGTTTTGCCTGCGGAAAAAAGTAGCATTTTTTGGGGATGTGCCAAAATAGTAATTCTGGGGTCATTCCCCTATTCAGTATTTTTTTGCTATAACTGGTAATGACAATTAATTAATTAGTTAGTTAATTAATTTATTAGTAATATGTATTAATTGGGACTAGATCCATCTCACATTGCAGAGAAATGTACCACTTATTTCTGTCGGGTTAAAAATGCTGTAAAACGTATAAAACACAGACCATTTAGAACAGTTGCCCAGCAACTCCTAAATGTTCTGCCTGTAAAGACAGCAATTAATACATCATCAAATATCATTTTAAAATCATTCTGTCAAATCTTAACATCTGTCTGATGCCTTTTGTTTAAGCAAATGTTTGCTGAAACTGTTTGGTTATCACCTTGCATTCCTTGTCCCAACACTTTTTCTCCTGTATATGTTTTCCCATGGAATATCACTGGGTCATCAGGTATGAATATTGCTACATACATGCTACAAGCAGAATAGCACTCCTGTGCATAGATTTGATGCTGCGTAAAAACCTGCTATACTTTAATGCTATTATATAACACCAGCTACTCTGATTGAAATATACTACTGCCAAAGCCATTTAATTACCACACTTGACTAAGCTTACTGGTTTGCACAGGGTATTTTGTTTAGGTTGACATTACTGATATCAATGATATCTATTCAGCTCGCAGGAGTGCTAGCTTACATGTAACGTGTTTAGCAGTGTTTGTGTTTTGACTATGAAATCATCCTGTAATTCAGAGAATCCAGTAAGATTCATGGGAAAAATGTACATATGACAACAGTTTTTGAAAATGCCATTCATTTTCCCCATTGGCAAAACCAACTCTCGCCTGGGTGCAGACAGCAAACAACATGCTTAGAGTTCTGTTGGAGAGTGAGATCAGGTGTTGAGGTTTGGAGTATATGGGAAACACAGGGTCCCTGCTAAATTATTTCCTTTGGCCCAGCTTTAGCAGGAATGGTGGCATTGGGGTAAGCCACAAGCTCACCAGAAAACAGTGGTCTTTTGAGAAGGCTTTGGCTGTCCCTCTGACTGCCTGTCTGTAAAGGTGTGTCATGCTTGGCTTGGCTCCCAATGCTGCCTTATTAAACTTGACACTTTTATCAGGGCAGTGGTTGATGGCAGGGTGGGGTAGGGAGGAATGGGTGAGGGGGTGCGGGGTGTTGCTTGGGCTCCCGGATATGCCTTCTCTCTGTCCTTCCCTTGTTTTACTAGTAGAGAGATGTACGGGGTAGACGTATATTGATACAGATTTTAAAATAAGATATTTTTATTAGTAGGTGGCGTAACAAAAGGCAATAACTGTCCTTTGGCTTAGCTACCAACAGGGGTGGGTGAGATGAGGAAAATTCTCCTTTATAGTGTAAGAACATGTGAAGTGAAGATTGTCCAGTTTACATCTAGAAGCAAGATAAAGCAATTGAACTGGTGACAAAGTGTCATAAATGTGTGTGAGAGAAAGTATGTATTAAAGTGACCAAAGGTTCTGGCTTTGACTGTAGCAGATCCAGATCAATCCATTGACCAGAGAAGTGATAGGCTTACTACATCTTCCTCTCTGAGTGAATACAGTTAACATTTACAGGTGAGACATTTCAGATGCACAGAAGCCAAAAAGGTGATTGGCTCTCTGTGATGTGACTTTCAAAAGTGCCTTTCCCTTCTAACAATCTTCAACAACAAACTACCGAATTATCTCTGCAGATATTTCAACTTTAGTGTTCTGGCTCGTGTCGGATGACTTGCAATCAAGTGAAGTAAGATGTCCCGTTATGTAGTTAAAACTTTAAAAAATAGTTATGCAAGAAAGATTTAAAAATCTAACAGTGTGTGTGAATATGTATGTGTGTTTAAAAGGGGGTGGTGATGATGATGATGGTAAAGATTGGTATAAAGAAAAAAGGCTTGTGGCTCAATCCATATTCTTTCAGTTGATTTTGTTGTAGACTAGCCTTTTTTTTTTCAATAATCATCCCACACCTGGTGCAGTTTTAAGCGTTTATATTTGCTGGCCACCTGGTGTTTGACTCAGTGCTTTCCTGCACAGAAAAGAGAAGCTGTGTAGAGAGGTCTGCGTTCTCTCAGGCTGCCGAGTGACTGAATTTGAGAGGCCAGTTGTTTACTTGATTTTGAATTCTATGTAAACGGAAGTATGATTTTTGTGGTCTCCTGGTCACAAGCATGTGAGCAAAACCTGCCAGAATATGCTTCACTTTATTAAAGGATTATCCTTTGATATGACAAGACTGCAGTTACAAACTTAAGGGAATATTTTCTAAGCCATTTCATGAGTAACCTTGCGCACTTACCATAGGAGAGATTGTTTCCTGTTCAATGTTATCTGGCATGTTTCTGTACACATGGCATAGGAAGGTTGAGTTTAACAATGCTTAGGCAGAAAAAATGAATTAAGATTTACAGGCTAACTTTTGTTTGAATTACATATTTACATTAAGGAAAAAAGTGAGTTTTTTTTGTTTGAGATGCAATGGATCATGAACATCACCATGGTTACAACTCTGTCACTTTAATGCTGTATATGCACATTTAGTTGAGGGGAGGGCATTGAAGGTGGGGGTGTGGCCTGGGGGAAGTTGGTGACAGCACTTGACAACGATTGGATGTCATAAAGATGACTTTTTGAGACTGCCCACCGCCCACCCCCATTTTAGTGATTTGACTGCCAAAAAAACCCTTGCAGCACTTGCCCAGCAAGCCACCATGGGCTGTCTTGAACTACGAGTATATCACTCTGTTTCTCACCATCTTTAATTTGTCATTTGTATTATCATATTTTTTTACACTGCCCATGGTTTGTACTGTACAGTGTAATCAGTCACCCCTTTTTCTGTTCTCAATGTCCTTTCTCTGTTCTTACCTGTCTTTCGCTCTTTCTTGCTGTCTATCTTATGTACAGTTAACGGTCCCTACTTCAGGCTATGTTACTAAGTTGCTCTGTTGTATTATTTTGTTTGACTTTGGGTTACAGTATGCTGTTTGGGGGCAGAGGGGCAGCAATGTTCCTCTACTACCAGTAGCTGTCACTCTCGGTGCTCTTGGCTTATGCTTCATTGTCTTAATATTAAACAAAATAAATAAATAAAACAGCTATGTGTAGTCTACTTTCTTTAAATTTTATTTCAGATGGGGTGGGGAGTGTCAGTCTCGCACACGAATAGCTGACATGTTCATCACAAATGCTGTCCTGAGCCTTTTATTTATAGACTTTGTGACCTACAATGGTTAACAGATGTCATGTCACTGTAAACACTGCTACAGTGGCTATCCATGCTTGACCTCATCTGCCCTTTCCCTGTTCTGATGAGAAGAAGCAGAGAGTCTAGACTGAACCCTCCAGCAGCCTGGGCCTGGGGAGTAGACAGTGGCTTGGACCCAGGTTGGCTTGTGTCCCCCCATTTTACTGTGTGCTCCTTTGAAGTCAGGTATAAATAGAAAGTGGGTTATGGGTTTCAAGTGAACTGCTAGAGGCCTCTGAATAATTGAAGTATAGCACTGACAGAAGAGGAAAAAGAGGAAGAGCAGAAGCTGGAGGGAGCTGGACTGCACGAGAAAAAGCGCTGTGAAGTGTCTCGTCTCCCAGAATGACCTGCAAAACTGGAACTAGAACAGTAACAATCAACCATATAGTCATGTCACTGAGTTAAAGGAAAAGTTTAGTGGAAAGAAAAAAAAAAACATTTATGCAACTCTCCCCCTCTCATGGAAACCCATCACATGCTTGTCTACATAGATTGGTTTAGTTCAGAAAAACATGATCTTCTGAAACTGTAAATGAGCTATAAACAACAGGAAAACAATGCTCCTTCTTGTTTGGAAAGAAAACCTGCAGCCACACTGGCCTTTTAAGGATAAGGTTGGACACTCCTCGCCTAGATGTTTTGGTACTTCTGGTTATATATTTTGTTAGAAATCATGCCATGAGATTCACTAAAAAGTCTAATGGCACACATCAAGTAGATTCAGTTTCATGTGTCTGTGATGATTTTGCCAGTTATATATACACACACGCACACACACACACACAATGCTCTCTATCAAAGTACAGTGATGTGTCTGTAACTGCACTGCGACCTTGGTTAGTATTTCTAGTACCCTCTGTCAGAAACCCCTCTGTTCTCTTTCAGCTGACCATGTCCAGGCCTCTGCAGGCAGGAAGTGTGTATCTAGACTGGCAGGAGCTCTGTACGGCTGGCTTAAGTGCGGAGCTGCCCTGAAGACGCTGTTCCATGCTATATATACCCAGGCATCTGGGCCCTGGAAATAACACCAACAGTTTGAAATAGCAATGTCTTAGCCTGGTCTTTCTCTGTCTTTCTCATTCTCTTTCTCTCTCTCTGTCACAGCACAATGTATTGATTATTATCAAATTCAAATGCTGGAAGTGCAAAACACAAGTGCATTTTAGAGTATGTATGCAGTTACAGAGGTGTAAGTCATGGCCATGCATTATATTTATTACCAAAGTAATGTCACCAGCAGAGCTTTATACATTTCAAAAGTCTCCATGAGTTAAATAAGTATTTGAAGAAGGAAAATACTCATATCTTTAGGGTTAAGGCCCTCCAGGACACCCCTGGCCTACAGGTTCTACAGTGGTCCTTGAGCCTACTTCTGGAAATGTACCTTGCTACAGATTTCACTTCACCCAGATCTAACACACCTGACACACAGCTGAGTTAGGTCTTCTTTAGAGACTGATTAGTTGGATCAGGTGTAGCAGATTAGAGTTTAAAATAAACACTGCAAAAACATCTCTAGAGAAAGGGTTGATAACTACATGACTGTAGTTAGTTTCAAACTAGATATTTATACAACTAGCCTAGTGTGAACTTAATACTTTAAGCTGAGCCAGTTTCCTAACCCATACCTAACCCTTTCCTTACCTAAAAAAAATATACCAGATCCTATCTAGAGGCATATATACAAATAGAAAAAATGCAACAATCTGTCATATCTATAACCTGAGATGAGAGATGCAGTGTAATAATGACTGCACAGGAATTTACAGGTAATGGCAAATAATGACCACACTGAATGAATAAATAAATATGTGCATATATTGTATCAAATAAAGTGTCTAGTGTCCAGATGTGTAAGATGCGCAATGAGGTATGCAGAAAGTGCTCCATGTGCAGCACGCTGTCTATATGCGCAGATGAATAGAGAAACACAAGATGAGCATGAGATTCAGATTCAGTCCTCTCTCTCTCCACCCTTCTCTGGGAAAAGTTGAAGAGCCTGATGGCTCTGGGGACAAAGGATCTCCTGAATCTGTCGGTTGAGCAGCCCTGTGACAGCAGCCTGCCACTAAACATGCTCCTCCTGTCCATGATGATGGTGGGCAGTGGGTGTCCATCATCCTCCATAATGGAGAGCAGTTTGTGTAGTGTCCTTGTCTCAGCCACCTTGACCACAGAGTCCAGTTCCGCACCGACCAATGGCACCGCTCACCTGACCAGCTTGTCCAGTCGCATCTTGTCTCTCCTTTTTATGCTTCCTCCCCAGCACACCACAGCATAACAGACAGCTGGCAACCATGGTCTGATAGAACATCTGTAGGAGCTTCCTACAGATGTTAAAGGACCTCAGCCTCCTCAGGAAGTACAGCCTGCTTTGACCCATCCTGTACAGGATGTCTGTGTTGGCTGACCAGTCCAACCTATCATCCAGTTGCAGCCCGAGTTACATGTAGGTCATTACCCTCTCCACTTCAACTCCCTCAATAGAGATTGGTTGTGTGGGTGGCCTAACCCATCTCCTTGGTCTTGGCAGTGTTCAGAAGCAGGTTGTTCCCACAGCACCACTCCACAAAGTCCTTCACCAGGGTCTTGTACTCCTCCTCCTCCCATCCCCTTACACAAGCCACAATGGCAGTGTCATTCGAACACTTCTGCATGTGGCACGTCTCAGAGTTGTACTGAAAGTCTGAGGTGTACAGTGTGAACAGAAAGGGGGAAAGTACAGTCCCTTGTGGTGCTCCTGTGCTGCTGACCACAGTCTCTGATGTACAGTCCTTCAGCCTGACATACTGAGGTCTGCCAGTGAGGTAGTCAGTAATCCAGGACACCAGGTGTGGATTCACTTGAATGTTAACCAGCTTGTCTCTCAGTTGGAGGGGCTGAATGGTATTAAAGGCAATGGAAAAATCAGCATGGCATCCTCCACTCCCACTTTCTCCCTGTAGGCGAACTGCAGGGGGTCTGTGGTGTGTCGAACCTGGGGTCTGAGTAGGTGTAGAAGAAGGCGCTCCAGTGTCTTCATGACATGGGATGTCAGAGCAACAAGCCTGAAGTCATTGAGTTCACTGGGTTGCCCCCTCTTGGGTACTGGAATGATGCATGATCCAGTACAGGATTCCACAGTTTGGGAACCCTCCCCAAGCGCAAACTCAGATTGAAGATGTGCTGTAGGGGTGCCCCCAGCTCAGCAGCACAGGAGCTAAGTATTCTAGGACATACTTATAATATAATAAACTGTGATACAAATTCATTTTAGCAATATGATTTGATTGGTTAAACTTTGTGCTTATAGGCAGACTCAGAGAATATGTGGTCCTAAGAAAACGTGTAATTCAGATATGGATGTTAATGGGTTAATCCTGCTCATGGAGATCCACTGCCTTGCATTTTAACCATGCCATGCCACAATAAGCCTGATCCAGCTCATAAAGGTGAGTTGGGCAGTGGATCTCCACAGGCAGGATTAAAAAGCTATGTTTCCTCTACCAATCCCGTGCATGCCGGGTGCTGTGGCATTACAAAAACACTACTACTATGATGTCGCTCAGACGAAGACAATTCACAATCTCATCTAAAGACAAAATTGTGCTAAAACATCAAAAATAAACGTTTAAAGATAACCCTCATCTTTTTACCATTAACCTGCTTTGCTCTACTTTGTTTTGTCAGAAGGACAGAAATCAGCCTTGACGATAACTTTGCTCCAGAAGATATAAACATCCTGCTTTTGAATTTTAACCCAACTCTAGCCATAGTCTCCTAATGCCATTTATTAGATTAGTATAGGACTTGGAGAAAGTCAATAGCATTAGTACCTATTCATTTCAAAGAGATTTCTCAGTGGTGCCATGTCTCCATGGAAGTGTGTCTTCAACACTGCCATATCTGTTTCTTCTGCCTATTTTCAGAAAAGGAAAAGTGACTTTGAAGGAGAGTCTATGGAGAGACTTTTTTGGCACAAGGTGGGATTTATACCATTTGACCCCTAGGGTTGGCAGGGCTCACTCCATGAGCCAAATGCTACCTGTCTGGTTTATACTACTCCTGACAGTAGAAGGACCATAATACCCTACACTGCCCTCTTGTGGTGCTTTGCAGCATCTCTAAGTCTGATATCTTTTTCACCAAGCTCATGTTTTTGCCTGCTTTTGACTATCTCTTAGTGAGAAATGCAAAATGCATTTACAGTACACAACTGCAGAGAGTGATAAACTGCTTCTTAGAGCAGACTACTGTGTAACGTAAACCATGGGGAGAGATTATTGGAGATGCTGGGTCATGCATACCAAATTGCAGAGTGCAACAGTTACATCCCCCCTCCTTACCTCTCAGGTACTATGGTATGCTTTCAGTTGCTCATTTTCGTGGAAAAGGGGAGGGAGGGCGTCATGTTGCATTCTGTCCTCTCTTCACCATGTCTCCCTGGCTGTTTGAGACAGCACAACTCCTCTTAGAGACGGGAATGCTGGCTGGGGATTACCAGACAACACCACGCATGAAAGCTATCCATCAGACACACTGTCCTCTCCAGACATGTGGCAAGCTAGCAGTAAATGAGAAAAACCGTATGTGTATGTGTGTAAATTTGAGGTGAGAGAGTTTATCAGTTGTGTAATGTATATGAGGCTAAATGGAACTGCAGCTGTTTCCTGTATAATCTTGAGACCTCCAGCCAGTCTGCATTTTGGTTGTATTCTAACACTAAACAGTGTGACAGGGAATCAGGGGCTGTACAATACTACTCACTATAGAGTAGAGAGCAAATGTGGACTTCTCAATGATCTTTAAAGAACAGTATACGCCAAATTTGATGTACACATGAAAAGTTCTGCTGTGATCTCAAAGCAGAGAGCATTTTCTTGGAACTCAAATTTTCCTTTGCCCTGGTGTTGATAGAGAAAGGTCACCTCTATATAATGATATGGGTAATGCTGAGCTGAGACATGGGGTATGACAGTAGGGCATGCCAACAAAATTTGTGCCAGTGGACAGGCTCAGGCAAAAACCACAGCACTTTCTCACATATCGTAGAGATAGCTATGATAAAAAGTGAACGTCTAGAAAATATGGGAAATGATGGACACAGAGCACTCAAACCTGCATTTATAACTGCAGTTATAATTGGATTGTCTAAAGTTTAAAAGCATGACTACTCAATTTCTCTCCCTAAACCTACTTTATATATTTAAATCTCTCTTTTCTGTTTCCTGTGATGTTTTCACCCATCTCTTCAGTTAAGAACCCTCCAATCTGTGTATAAAAAGGAGCTGTTCTAAACTTCATTCCAAGTTCTCAGACCTTGTCCACACAGAGATACATTTGAATGTCTTTTTTCACTCAGTCTTTTTGAAAAGAATGTAAAAATGTTAACATGCCTGCAAGATGACATAAACTGCATTTAAGTTGGTCCATGTTAGTACGAACAAGGCCTCAGAGTTCCCTCAACTTCTAAAATTTTGTAGTTACTGCTCATAGTCAACCATACACAGAAAATTCACATCAGATTTATTTATAATTTAACAACTTTCTTCAGTATATGTAAGAATCCGCTGCACCCAGTAAAAGCTATGTTTCCAGTGTAGATGTGATCTCAGCTACTGAGGTTTTGAATAGAGGTCACAGAGTTGTTCTATTTCTGTCTTTGCCAAATGGCTTTTGAGAATGTGCACAGTCATTTGGTGGAGTTGAAAATTAGCATCCTCTCTTAGCCTCACTGAGATCTTCAACAATATTTCTTGGCCGCAGTTAAGAGTTGATGAGAGATCAGACGAGACATGTGCAGCCTACATGGCGAAACACACAGTAACAGATCTAGTGGACTGGCAAACATGGTGAATGTTAAGTAATTCTGGCAAAGTGTTCTTAGTTTTTTCTACAACTTTTATAAAAAAATAAATGTGTAAATATTACGTACAATGAAAAAAGTGATGCAATGAATGTGTGCATCATTTCAATATTAATTAAAGGTATTACAATACATTTTTGCATTGTGTTCTGTCTCTCATTTGACCAAATGTGGTCAGTAATTGTGCTGATGTGATTTGGTTGACATGGAAATTATGAACATATGAATGTGAGGTATAATGTTTTTTGTTGTAAATTTCACTCAAAATCTCATTTATTACATGAAAACATCATCTAAATATTGGTGGGCATTATTTATATCACACAAATAATTGAGTGAAACAAAGATGACATTATGCTAGTTTGTTGGTTCCATATTTTAGTTTTTATTGAGGTGCACAGTCAGTGCACACAGATTAGAGACATTCTACACTGAATAGTGTATAAGGACAGCCTTCAGCATCAAGAAGGATCTCTCTCACTCCTCATATGGACTGTTTTCATTCTTCCCATCTGGAGCATCCAGGCCAAGTCCTCCAGACTCATGAACTGCAGACTATTTCTGCCTGGCAGTCCTTTACACCTCTGAACTCAACTGCTACTTCAGTCCTAGTGAAAATATGCTCACTAATAGTAATAAAAATAAAGGTTTTCTAAAACAAGAAAATAAAACTATAATGTCCACTACAAAACTAACTAAAACAAAACAGAATTACTCAGGGGAAAAAAAATAGCTTTTGTTTTTTTTGTCAAATACATGTTACCACAGTGTTTATACTTCTTATAAATAGATACTTCTTATAAAGCCTTAGGCCAGA